>NC_058130.1:538300604-538314975 GCF_016433145.1 Gracilinanus agilis | reverse complement strand
AGGAAGGGAGGAAGGGAGGGAGGAAGGGAGGAAGGGAGGAAGGGAGGAAGGGAGGAAGGGAGGGAGGAAGGGAGGGAGGAAAAAAGAAAGAGAGGGGAGGGAGGGAGAAACAGAGGGAGCAAGGAAGGAAGAAAAATAAGGGAGGGAGCAACTGACTATTCAGACCAAGCCCAAGGTTGGCATTTGGTAGGGCCACCTTGGGTCAACAGCATGGTTCACAGCTTTTAGTTTCAATTGGATCCTTTTGTTGAGAAGAGTGAAGACTGAGGAATCAATTCACTTACCAAACTCATCAAAAACTGATTAAAGAACAAGAGTACCAATTTGAAATTTTGCAGTGGGCAAGCAGTGTGATGCATTGAGAAGAGCATTCTAAAATCAAAGGACCAGTATTCAAATCGTGTTTCTGATACTTACTATTTTTCTGTTCCTTACTACCTATGGGACTTGGGGCAAATTACTTTACCTCTCTGGGTCTTAGCTTCTTCCTATGGAAAATAAGGATGTTAGACTAAAAGCCCTCCAAATAAGGATGTTTAACTAGATGGCGTCCAAGTTTCTTTCCAGCTCAAAATGTGATTATATGATCCTATGAATTTCACTGTCCCCCAAAACCATCAGTGGCTTCCCACTGTCTATGCAATAAAAATCCAAACTCTAACCTGGCACTTAAGTCCTGAATCCAATCTACCTCTCTGGTCTTTTGTCACCCCACTCTACCCTTCATGCAGCCAAACTAGAATACTTGCAGCTTCCCATATGTGCCCCCAAAACTCACTCCTATGACATTTATCATGCTGGTGCCTATGTCCATCCCCCAACCCTGCTTGCCTCATTCTCTTCTTCAAGGCACACCTCAAATATTACTTCCCCATTGACACTTTGACTGATCCCCATAGGTGGAAGTGATCCTTCCGCCTCTCATCCTCTCACATTTTGTACTCATCTTATGCATTTATCATATTCTAATTTGTATTCCATTTTTCTATGTACATGTCTAATCACTTCTATTTGGCTTGTGTGTTCTTTGAGTGCAGGGACTGTGTCTCATTTATCTTTTTATCTGTCCCCAGCATCTAGGACAGTACATTTCACATAATATAGTCACTAAATAATTATTTGATGATTGATTGATTGAATGGATGATTACAATTTATCTTACATTAGTTACATGTAGATTAGTGTCTCCCCAGGTGGGTTTGGGGAGATCCCTTAGTCCCTTGATGAGATTTGAGAGACTCTAGTCTCATCAGTAAAACATTTCCATTTCCATTCTTAGGGTGGGAAGTTTCTGCAGATGATTAATCTCATCCATTTTATATTGATTCTTATTAGTTACTGTTCCAGAAGCCATCATTTCCTGACCTTGTCCCCAAAGTCTATAGGTGTGTCCTGCTTATTGCTTAGTTGCCCTTTGCACTGACTGAAGAATCAGGGAGGGAGTCATTGAAATTCAAAAGTGACAGGAACCTCAGAGACCATCTAGTATGACAGGTACCTGATCAGGAATCCTCTCTAAAACATCTCTAAAAAGTGGTCATCCACCCTTTCCTGGAAGGTCTTCAGTGAGGGACAACCCATGATATTTTTATATAGCTCTTAGTTTTAGGAAACTTTATCCTTACATTAAACTAATGATTTCTATCTGTGTGACTTTGAATAAGTACCTAATACTCCCTAGGTCCTGGTTCTTTTGTGTGTAACATTAATAAATTGGAATAGAACTGTAGATTTTTAACCTGAAGTTTGTAAGCTTGTTTACTTTAACATTTTGATGACTGCTTTTCAGTATAATTGTTTTCCCTTGTAATCCTATATATTTTATTTTACATATTCAAAAGCACATTTTTTGAGAAGGGGTCCATAGGGCTTCCCCAAATTACCAAAGGAATCCATCAGCAACATAACACTCCAGTTGTTATGTGACCAGGGCAAAATACAGTGGGACCATTTCCTCCCCTATTCTGAATGCTAGGCTTCTCAAAGCAACCTATGATCAAATTTGGGTTTTCTTGGCTATCATGCCACACTACTGATACATATTGAGGTTTTTTCCCCCATTAAAGTCTCCAGGTTGTTTGCAGATAAACTGGAAGAAGGGGAAGGGAAGAGGAAGGCGGGAAGGCACAAGGGCATGATTCTGTAGCTGGGTGGGAAATGATGAAGTGACTCCCCTGGACTCAATACTTAAAAGGAGGATCAGAGAAGACCTCTCTAATATCCTCCAGACACCTTCTGCAATCATAAGGAAGGAAGGGTCCCAGGGAGTAAAATGTACCGAAGAGGCAAGAGTTTCAGAGTTGATTTTGATCTTTCAAGAAAGCGTAGGAGGATAACCAAGAAAGATCTAGGTACACAAATCTCTTTTTCTTGTCCATGAAGATGTCATGGGATATGCTCTTCAAATGTAATTTTATGAGCTATTTTAACTCTTTTTTAAAAACTTGAAACATGTAACTAGAACAAAGTGTAGTCAAAGTAAAAAGTAACCTGCTATATAGTTCTTATAACAACTTGATGTGAACAGTGTGGCTAAGCAAGCATACGCACCCATATTTTATATAAATACATATATATTCTCAAGTATACATCTGAGTTTAAGAATCTTAGAGATGTTCTACAAATCAAGGCATTTGAAATGTACCTTGAGACATCTGGCAAACTTGCCCGTTACTGATTTCTCCCAGTCCTAAAATCAATGACATTTGGGTATGTCCTCTCCCAGTTTGATGGAAAACAATATATGAACTTCAGTCTTTTAAGCCTCAGTGGAAAGAAAACATATAAATAAATCTTTTAGCAGGGCAGTTTCTCCATGTCTGTCCCCAGAGTTCCCACTTGATACACAGCATGTAGCTTACCAAAGGCACCCTTAAATCCATTCTCTAAGTCCATCTGGTCAGGACCAAGTTGTAGACGAGTGCCCTTTGACTCTGATCAGTCATCCGTACTTCCTGCTACCTCAATGAATTTTAGATAAACACATGGAAACACTTGTTTAAACACAGTTCTCTGAAAAAGGAATTCTATAGCTTTTCAGTTCTTGCCAGATTTTTTTTGCAGTGCATACATTCCATTTTAGTTAAAAAGAACCTGAGATTGAATGAAATTTAATCAAAAGGACTAGTAATTCTTTGTGGGTATAGTCAAATGTCTAAATTCAGTGCAAACAATGCTTTTGTTCCTGACCTCTTGAGGTCACTTACAGCTCTAAATATACCTTGCTTATAAAATGAAAGCAGTATGACTTGCCATTGGATTTCTTGACCAACATGGTCTGCGAGTATATATGAACTTTGGAATTATCAAAGGAGAGTCAGTAGTTATCCATTTGTAACTATACTTTTTAACTCTGAGAATGGGCTAAGCAATGGGTGAGTGCAAAGCAAAATTTATTCCATAATATCACCAAGTAAAATGAGGACAATTTCCATAGATCAAACGACCAATGTAATACGGTAACAGACTTGTATCTGGAGTCAGAAATGGAGTTATCCATATGTAACTATACTTTTTAACTCTGAGAATAAGCAATGGGTGAGTGCAAGCAACGTTTATTCCATAATATCACCAAGTAAAATGAGGACTTAATTTCCATAGATCAAACGACCAATGTAATATGGTAACAGACTTGTATCTGGAGTCAGAAAGACCTGGGATCGAGCCCTATCTCTGACACATACTCATTGGAAGACCGTAGGTGAGTCACTCAACCTCCCTAGCCCTCTGTATCTTTTTCTGTAAAATTAAGGACCTGAATAACCTGGTCTCTAAGATCCCTCTAAGATCCAGTCCAAAAGAAAAGTTCTAATTATTTTCAAAGCGGTTCTTTTAAGAGGAATCAAAATTAACTGGAAAATCAATAGCAGGCTCTGGCAAATAAGATCGCATCCTATTTTTTTTGTCCAGTGAACCAAGATCAAAAAGGTCTTTAAAATGACCCAAAACTGATTAAGGCCAAAGTAATCCTATCACAGCAACATATGAACAGCATCCTATCACATTAGCAGTGTTTATCTCATATTGTGTTTGCCTTCATTTTCACTAATATGATATAAAAGTGTAATGATGTATAAGTGTTTTTTAATGTTATGTAAGTGAAAACAGGTGGGCAATTTACCACTGGCTCTACACAGAGTGGTGCTGGCATTTTACAAAGACTGCTACGAGTGCTTCCCTGTACTCCTGATTTTTCCCACCCCCCCCTTGGTAAGGTTTCAGTAGCCTCTTCTGCCATGGCTAGCTTTTCATATCTCTTAGTCAAGTCCACATTAATCACTACAACACAGGCCAATGGATGAATCTGCTATGAGGAGCAGGAGATAGCTGGATGGTACAGATTGCTTCAACAACAAGCAAATGTCATTCTAAGTACTTCTACTTCAAGAGAACTCAATCTAACTTAATTAGCATTTATTAAGTGCCTATGACATGCCAGTCCCTGTGCTAAGTCCTGGGGATACAATAATAAAGACAGTCCCTACCCTCCATGAGTTTTCGATCTAAAGGGGGGGGGGATCAATGCATGAAAGAAGATAGGGAAGGGGGGAAGGGGACCCAGGGGAGCTGGGGGGAAATGGGGGGAAATGGGGCAATCTTGTACCATAGAACTGAAACAAGGCGAGATAGCAGATGCAAAGTGAAATGATCTGAGAGTCTAATTTCTGACCTCTATAAAGGAAGGCATTGGGAGGAGTTTAGTACTTTACCCTCTCGCACTCTAAATAGAGGAGAAAGAAGGCTGAGCGATGCGGAGTCCATCGAGGCTTGTGTTAGTTAGCAGGATGGTGGTGACTTTAGAAGCAATGAGGAGAGGGGCAGCTAGGTGGCTTAGTGGACAGAGAGCCAGAACTGGAGACAGGAGGTTCTGGGTTCAAACCTTCCTACCCGAGTGACCTCTAGGCAAGTCACTTAACCTCAATGGCCTCACCTTTACCTCTCTTCTGCCTTAGAACCAATGCTTAGTATCAATTCTAAAATCACAAGGGAAGGCTTAAAAAAATGATGAAGAGCATCTTTTTCCCTGGTGTCAAAACCAGACAGGGCAGCAAATACAAAGTGGAGTGAATAAAAAGTGGAGAGGGAAGGAGAGGTCCAAACTAGGTTTCCTGAGCATTGACCGAAGTCTGCTTTCCAAGATTATGTCCCTGATTAGAGCGTTCAGGGTGCTTAGGTGGCTTGCTACCGCTCAGTAAGGCATTCCTAGAGGCACGAGGCACTGCTGGATGCTTTGCAGAAGTGACAGAGCAGCTCGGAGGATGCTGATTACTCATTACTTGTCCAGGAAGTTAATGAATGGTTAAGATACCTCCAGTTCTTGTTGGAGTCAGAGTACAGATTAAAACATTCTATTTTTCACTTTACCTTATTTTGGTTTTTATTTGGGGGTTTTGGTTTCATATGAGTATCCTCTTACAACAGTGAATTTGCATGGTAATACATGTGTAACAGCAGATGAAATTGCTTACCATCTCTGGGAAGGGGGAGGAAAGGAAAGAGGGAGACAATTTGGATCCTCTAACTTCGGAAAACTGATGTAGAAATTCATTATTACATGTAATTGGTAAAAAAATAACTTTTTTTTTTATAACCCTTCCATCTTGGAATCAGTATTATGTATGGTTCTAAGGCAGAAGAGCAGTAAGGGCTAGGCAATAAGGGTTAAGGGACTTTCCCAAGGTCACACAGCTGGGAAATGTCTGAGGTCACATCTGAACCCAGGACCTCCCATCTCTAGGCCTAGTTCTCAAGCCACTGAGCCACCCAGTTGCCTCCAAATAAAATAACTTAAAAAAAAAAGATACTTCCAGTTCTCCCCACAAAAGACTCAGATATCTTGCTGGCCCTTTCTTTGTTCGTTGTTAATAAACAAACATTTAAATGATTGGGTGGTGGCAAGCACCCTGCAAAGTAAAGGCAAACACATCCCCTGCCCTTGAGAAACTTGCATTCTATTCTGAAGAGATAATGTATACATTCTAAATATATATATATATATACATATATATATATATATATATAAATATACACACACATTTGTGTAGAGCAGTGAGGAGGCAGAGGGGCAGAGAGGCAGAGAGAGAGGATGAAAAGCAATCTCAGATGGGAAGATATTATCAATAGCTAAATGCTATTCCTAGCTTACCCTCTTCTTCATTCATATTAGGCAAGATAGGAAATCTCAGGGAGCCTTTTTTCATAATCTGGAAAACTAATGAAAGGTTGTATGAAATGGATGAAAAAGTCTGAGGAAAGTCTGTGTTTCCTCAAAAAAAATTCTCTTCCCACAAAAATAAAATTATTCTAATGTGCTATTTTCTTAAACTTCTAGATATTTCCATTCCTTTGTCCTTTTCTTAATGTTGCATATTTTGGCTACTCTTCCACCCTCGTGAATGCCCTACAGGAGAAAAGAAATTGTGTCCAGACAGAAATAAGGAAATGGAATCTGCTATACCTTGAAAGTGATCTCCATTTTGACCTTAAAATTAAAAACTTGTTTGCCAGTTCCCTAGGGACCAAAAAAAAAAAAAATAAAAAAATAAAAAAATAAAAAAAAAAAAAAAAGCTCATAATGGTGACTGCAGTTTAAAAATATAATTGGCAAGCTTAGTTTTGGAACAATATGTGAGTCAATCAGGTACTCTCTTAGATCCCAACAACTCAAAGTTTTAGACTCTCTGTTTTGTCTGCCACCGAATGGCAGAACAATCAGAATTATTTGCATTGATAACTTTCCCAAGACAATTGGTTTAGAACTGCTATATTTCATTCTTCTTTAGGTTAAGGAGAACAGTTAGAGAGAATATCAACAAAATTATTGTTTGACAAAAGAAGCAATATGGTATAGGGGAAGAGAAAAGGGCCAACGATGGACTAAATGACCTCAGAAGTCCCTTCCAGCTCAAAAATCTATGAATCTGTGAAATACTCCAGATATTTAGACCAGTTGCATACAATATAAGGCAGTGAGATGGTGCAGTGGATAGAGTGTTAAGGCTGAAGTCAGGAAGATTCCTTTTCCTCAGTTCAAATCCAGCCTCGAATACTTCCTAACTGCATGACCCTGAGCAGTCACTTAAATGTTTGCCTCAGTTCCCCTATCTGTAAAATGAGGAGGAGAAGGAAATGGCAAACCACTCCTGTATCTTTGCAAAGAAAATCCCAAATGAAATGTCAGTCAGACACAACTCAAGTGACCGAACAACAGGAATATAATATAGAGCTTAGTATGATAGTTCAAATTATCAAATGAACCTGTGATTCCCAAAGCATGTGCCACCACCCCCTGGTGGGTGATGCAGAGATCCAGGGAGGCGGTGATGGCCCACAGTGCATTTTTGGGTGGTGATAGTATGTGACAGGGGGCACTAAGAAAAATTTTTTTGGAAAGGGGGCGGTAGGCCAAAAAAGTTTGGGAATCACTGAAATAAACTCAAGTATCAGAGATAATCAAATTAGTAGCCACAGTATGGGCTTTTAGGCCCCCTGAGTGTCTGCATAGACAATCAGTGAGGTCACAAAGGTCCTGAAAAAAATCATAGCATTTTAGAGCTAAAAGAAATACTAGAAACTAATCTAGTCCAATGTTTTCATTGTATAGACGAGTCACAGAGAGGTAAGGTCAGTTGGCCAAAGTCAACAGAACTAAAAGCCCCAAATCTCATTGACTTATAGATTTAGAGAGAAATGACCTGTTAGAAGTCTTCTAGCACCAAAACCCTCATTGGGGAGGAAACAAAATGCCAGAAAGATTCAGGGCCATGCAGGAAGGATAGAATCAAAATTCAAACGCAAATCCTTTGTGACTAAATTCCCTTTTTGTTCTGTGTTCACTTACCTATGCTGACACCCCGTGAGAGATCATTCAACAAATACTTATTGATCATATATTACATTAAGATAAAGTAAATAATTTTTAAGCATAAGTTATAATCCCTGTCTTGAAGGAGTTTATAGTTTCTTTGGGGGAAATACATTGTATATTTCAAAGATGGCATTAAAAATAAAAATAGGAAATAATAAGTGCCAAATGAGTCACATGGAACCCAAATCTGTCAGAGTCCTTAGGGCTACAGTAGTCAGAGAAGGCTTCATTTAAGAGAACATTGACTGAAATCAAAGGACCTGAGTTCAGATCTGACTTTAGTTGTGTGAAAAGTGTTTTATAGTTATGATCATATAATTTCTGGGTTTGTCTTGGCAAGAAGACTCCCAGATATTTTATACTGTTTAGGAATTTTTCTTTCTTTCTCTTATTGCTGGGCTTTATTGGTAGGAACCAGAGTTCAAATATTACTTTAGATGGTCACTATCTATCTGTATGACCTTGGGCAAGTCACTTGATGTTCATGAATCTCTCTTTCCTCATCTGTAAAATGATACAGTTGGACTAGATGACCTCTAGTGTTCTAAATCTATGATTCACTGGAATTTTAATAGATAAAAAATCAGCAAAGGGTATTCCATGTGAAGAGCTAAGAGCCAAGCCTAAGCAATGAATAATGAGTAGACCAGTTGGCTTAGAACAGGGACTCTGGGAGGGGAATCATAGCTGCTTATATAGGAAAGGAGGTTTGGACTCTTCCTATAAAAGGCCTCGAGTGACAGGCTAAAGAATTTGAACTTCATTCTAAAGACAATCTTGATTTTAGAGAGTGGGAAATGGGAGGATAATCAAGACTGAGGAAGATTAAACTTGGTGGCTGTATGCAGGATGAACTAGAATGGAGGAAGCCTAAAAATAAGTAAGTTATACACCACACTACCAAAGAGAAAAAAGGTCAAATTATTGCTAATCTCACCAGTTTGCTTAATACTGTATTAATTACACCGCTCCTCTGATCCCCTCCAAAAAGATGTATTGCTATTATCATCACCAAAAATGATTTGGAATTCTGAGAATCAAATGAGATAATAGATATGAAAATAATTTGATTTTCTAAAATGTTCCTCCATGATAAAAAAAAATAACATCACCACCAAAAAGTTAAAGACCTCCAACTTCTCTGTATTGTTATATCTTGTTTGTTTATTGATGTTTTCAAATTGTCTCCACCATTAGATTTTGAAGTCCTAGAGAGGAAGGTTGTTTTTTTTTTTAATTTTCCTTGGAAACCCAGTGCCTAGCACCATGCACACAGTAAGCACTTAAATCTTAGACAGACTAGTTAATAAGGGGAGATTGTAATGGTTAATGGGGAAGCAAGTTAGACACTGACCCCCAAACTGGAAGAGAATAATTTATACCATTATCGCTCTCAGCTGAACTTGTCTCTCATCTTCTCCTAACATCTAGGTTGGAGAAAACACTGTCCCATTAACCAAAAGCAGGTGAAACAGTTATATTCTCTCTTCTTTAGAGACATACACTCTACCATGAACAATTACATAGTCCTGTAAGGATAAGCTAAGAAACAGATAGGAATATCATACAAATGCACAATGAACAAATGTAATAATAGCAAAGGTGTTAGCTAATATCAACACCACCACGTACGAGTTTTGTTGGCATGTTTTTATACTATGAATTGTTTGAGTTGTTCGCTGGAACTGAGGATCCACCAAGGAAAATCATCATCTTACTTCCACTTAGCTACTGAAGGCTCCCTGGAGGAAGAGGTGTCTCACGAAATCACCAAAGGAGAGAAAAGTGTTGTGAGGGGAAGTGTAGAGTCAGGAAGGGAAAAACCAAATGATCAGAGCAGGGCTAGCGAGCCAGGTTGTCTTAGTGGAGAAGACTGAGTTAAAGCAAACCTTTTAAACAAGTATTTATTAAGCACCTACTATGTGTCCATCACTACGGTTTTGTTAAAGGAACAAAGGAATTATAAAATATGGTTCCTGATTCCCAGAAGTTCATACATTAGTTGGAGAGAAAAGATTATTATTATTATTAATAGCTAACATTTATATAGTACTTACTACATGCCAAGCACTGAGCTAAGTTCTTTGTAAATGTCATTTCGTTTAATCGTCACAAAAATAGCTCCAAAAGGTTAGATATTATTATCACTCCCCATTTTACAGATGAGGAAACTAAAGCAAATAGAGGTTGTGTCTTGTCCAAGGTCATACAGCTGGTAAATGTCTAAGATCAGATTTGAACTCAGGTCTTCCTGTCTCCAACCGAACCACCTAGCTGTCTATTTTTTTTTTTTAATCAAGAGAGAGTAAAATCAAATATTAGATTTTTGTGGTATAGAAAGGAAATACTTAAGGAGGACAAAAGATAGACCAGAACAGTCAGTCAAGAAAGACTTTTTGGATAACCGGGCAAAAAAGGTGAGATCTCAGAGTCCAGTCTGATTCCAGGGGTGTAGCACAAGGTTCTGGTTGGGAGAAGGTAGGGATGATGGCCAGATTGCTGGTGCCTTAGTCAGCTGTTAACTGAGAAGTGCTAAGTGACTCCCCAATGGTCACATCATCAGTAAATATCTTTCTAACTTCAAATCTAACACTCTATCCATTATGCCACGCTGCCTCATAGAGAAAAGGATGCTCAATGAATAATCTTCCAGGCACATAACAATTCTAGTTGACATTTATATATTGATTTAATATTTTACAAAACACTTTACATGCATAATCTCATTTCAGTTTCTCAACCACTCTGTAAAACAGATTCTAAAGTAGTATTAACCCTTTTTACAGATAAAGAAACAGAAGCTAAGAGAGATGAGGTGGTTATCCATGGTCCCAAAGCTACTGTGTTGGAGGAAGAGGTCAGAAGGAGACTTGAGCTGTAAACATCACCTTTGACACTTCTCAGACCCTGGGCAGGACACTTAACCTTTTAATGCTCCAGGCAGTTCTCTAAATTACAAAACACTTACACACCTGTTTTGGTGAACAAAGTTTCCTTACTAGAAGTTTTCTACCCCTGATGAAATCTCAGGTCCATATCGAAGAAATAAATAGGTATAAAATTACCTAAATTTGCCATCTCACAGGATTATTATGAGGGAAGCTATATCTAAGCTGTTATATAAGTAAGAGCTATAGAATATAAGCTGCTTGATGGAAGAGAGTAGTTTTGCTTTTTCTTGCCCTAGAACGTTACACAGTGCTTACCACAGCTTAGTTTCCTCTTTTTCCAGTCATATCTGACTCTTTCTTTATGACCCATTTTGAGGTTTTCTTGGCAAAGTGATTGGAGTGGCTTGCCATTTCCTTTTCCAGTGCTTTTTACAGATGAAGAGACTGAGACAAAGAGAATTAAATGGCTTGCCTAGGGTCACACAGGCAGTGTTAGAAGTCATATTTGAACTTGGGAAGATGAGTCTTCCTGACTCCAGACCAGACACACTATCCACTGCACTACCTAACATATAGTAGGTACTTAATAAATTCCTGGTTGCTCAATTAATAAATGGATGAAATTATTATTAAGCTACTTGCTAGGGAGTTTAAAGAAAATGATGACTCAGCTTGGGCATAAAGGAAAGTGGTGGTTAGATGGTGGTCAAGTCACCAACCTCCTGAAGTAGCCACTTTGCCCTGTTATCAGAGGTTTCCTCTTTAGCTTGTGTTTTCTTCTCCCAGTTAGTCAGTCACTTCCATTTTCCACATGCTGAGCAGGGCTCAAAGGAGAAGGGGCAAGGTGAACTGGTATATTTTCTAAATCCCTCATTTGATGAAATTGCCTTTGGGTAAGAAATTTTAAAAAGACGAGTGCCATTTAAGACAATTAAGATGCTTATTTGTTCTCATGTAGCGCACAAAAGTACATGGGTGAATTATCAAACTGACAGTGCACTTAGTAATGAATGAGAAGAAATGTCTTTGCAAAAATATGACTCATGAATAAAAACTGACACAATTAAACTCCAGACATACACAATCATTTAACATCTTTTTAAATACAATCACACACCCTGACTGTGTTCTATTCTGAATTATTGGACTATGTGAGTGATGAAAAGGAGTAACACCAGAATCGACCTTAAGCAGTCATTTAGTCCTTTCTCCTGCCTCTGGCCACATCCAATCAGTGTTAATAATAGTTGATATTGGGATATCATCTTAAGGTCTATGAAACGCTTTATATACACTCTTTTCTTTGATCTTCCCAATAACTCTATGAAGTAGGTGCTGGAGACATTAATTATCCCCATTTATAGATGAGGTAACTGAGTCTCAGAGGGGTTTAGGGTCTCAACTAGGGTTACAAGGTTAATAAGTATCTCAACGAGGATTTTTAACCCAAGACTTCTTGACCCTACTTCCTATTTTGCCAAACGTCTTCTCTGTTGGCAATAAAGAGATATACTAGAATTTTTATCATTAATTATATATCAGAAGCAGAAACAGACTTCTAGTCCATTCTTCTGACACTTGTATAAGGCATTTTAAGGTTTTCAAAAAAGAATTTGACATATATTATCTCACTTGATCCTCACAACAGTCTTTTTTGGTCAGGTGCTATTATTATCTATGTTTTATGGATGAGGAAATTGAGGCTGAGAGAGGTTAGGTGACTTTCCCAGGGTAATACAGTGCCTGAGAGAAAATTTGACTCCATCCAGGTCTTCCTGACCTCAGGTCTATCACTTTTATCCACTTCACCATATACCTGCCTAGGAACTGTTCTGGACATAAACTATTCAACTACCTATGTGACATTAGGCTAGTCACTTGACTTCTCTGGTCTTTAGTCTCCTTAACTATAAAATTAATTTGTTGGGCTATCAGATGATCTCTGAAGTCTCCTACAGTTCCCCATCTGAGATGCTATGGAGATTAGCTGTCTGAGCATGATAAGGAGTCAGTGAGAAAATCTCAGGACCAAATACTTACAGCTAAAAGGGATCTTGGACATCATCTAGTCCAATGCCTTCATTTTAGAGATGAAGAAACTGAGGTCTGAAACAGGATGCTGCTCAAAAACTACTATAATTGGGTATAATATGAATAGCACCCCTACTTTCCTCTCCTAAAACAGACCATGAGCTTTCCTCATCCTCTCTGGTCTTGATTTAATGACGCACACCTAAATCCATTCCCCTTGAGGTCCTGCCTCAACTTTGGGAAACTTGTCAATATTTGGAATATTATGATAGCAAAATCAACTCTATGAAAGGTATGAACTACACTGCCCAATGGGGCTAGAACCAGACAAATGTAACTGGGAAATATTTAGCAAAATAAATAAAAATACAATAGAAACATGGATAACATTACTATATCGTTTTCTAAGTCAGTATATGATTTACAGAAATTCTTATGTACAGTTTAGTGGCTCCAGTTTCTATCTTTTGACACCATTAATCTATAGGATTGGTATGCAGTTGTCTTATTGCCATCTCCTCACTACCACCCAAAGGCTTGAGGCTTAGTCTCATGGTCAAGTCTTAGGAAATGTACCTTCTTCCTCATAGAAAGTCATCACGTCATTACTAAGAGGCTTTCAGGACAGTTTCTTTGTTACAATAACTACTTTCTTACAGTTGAGGAGGGATTTTTAAGGTATAGATGATATCCAAGTAAATGGTTGCAGGTTCAGAATCCAGCTTAGTAAACAAACAAAGGTACCTGCAATCTCTAGGACTGGATTTCTATTCTGGTACCCCCATGTTTCTTGCCACTTTTAAATCTATCAAGATATGTCTCAGGAATATCTTCCACTTTATCTCCCCTGAGAAGCTCAGGTTTGTTCATTATCTGTTCCCATTGGTTCCACTATCTTCACCCATTTTTCTCTCTGGATTCTTCTGGTCCAAATCTCCCTTTGAGAAAGAACACGAGTTTCCAGCCTCTTTCCAATACTACTAATAATGATTATGTAATCTGATGGAAAGTAAGTGCCATCCATAGTGTCAAATCAGTCTTGGTGAAGGGAACTACTGTCAAGTACTGGAAACTGCACATACTTGGGAGGACTTCAAAGCTTCACCAATTATTTGCACATTGGACGGTTTCCCAGAACCTAGTAAAGTTTGTCTTAGAGCATTAGCTCTGTAAAATGCAACTATTCTATAAGGAACAAACACAAATGGATAAGCAGTCAAAGAATAGGAATAAATGATTCTCAAAATCATTGTAAACTATTAATAACTGCATGCAAAGGGGCATGGCAGAGTCCCAGCTACAAAAGAGGCTGAGGTTGGTAGATGTCTTGAGCCCAGTGGTTTGAAGCTAAAATAGGCTAACCAATTGGTATCTATACTAAATTTGTTTTGTTTTGTTTAGCAACAAGAGTCTTTAATCAGGGGGAGCTGTAGTTGGGGGGTCACTGCACAACATGAGAGAGAATTTGAGTGCCCTTATACTAGAATAGGAAGAAGAAGAAGAAGAAGAAGAAGAAGAAGAAGAAGAAGAAGAAGAAGAAGAAGAAGAAGAAGAAGAAGAAGAAGAAGAAGAAGAAGAAGAA
>NC_058130.1:538288690-538297671 GCF_016433145.1 Gracilinanus agilis | reverse complement strand
AGAGAGAGAGAGAGAGAGAGAGAGAGAGAGAGAGAGAGAGAGAGAGAGAGAGAGGGAGGGAGGCAGTGGGATGTAGTATAGAACTTAATCTTAGAGTTAGGAAGACCTAGATACAAGTCCTGGTGCTCATACTGGCTGCAAGACCCTGGGTAAGACATTAAACCTCTCAGGGTTCTAAGCAACTCCCTCAGACTATAATTATAGAGAAGCTGCAGGTCTGCATGGGAAAAGGAAACTTTCTCATTAGACAATTTCTTAAACCAATTAAATGATTTGAGATGAAGTAATCCAGGCTCTATTTCTATCCTAAGAAAGATTGCTCCAATCCCTTATAATAAGAAAAATACAAATGCAAACCTGGGGTTTCATCTCACATCTAAAACATTGGCCAAGAAGTCAAAAGAAGAAAATAGTGAATGTTGGAGAAGTTCTGGAAATAGAGGCTCACTAATAAACTGCTGGTAAAGATTTTAAAGAATTTAAAAATCTTTAAAAGTCCTCATAATCTAACTCCAGTCTATCCTGCCAGGTGTTTATTGTTGTTTTTTTTTCACATTTCTCACCCTCATTTTATGTTTCATCCAAACTGTTCAACTTAATATTCCTTGTACATTATGTTTCTTCTTTCACCATGCCTTTGCACAGAATTAGTTCAAACACTATGGAAAGTAATTTGGAATTATACTAAGAAATTTATCAAAATATCTGTACCCTTTGAACCAGAGATTTCACTGCTAGGAAGTTAATTATAAGAAGAAAAATCTTGTATGTGCCATAGTATTTTTGCTCATTTTTTTGTAATGGCAAAGTACTGGGGAAAAAGACACTAATCAATGGGGAAATAGCTAAACAAGTATATGAACAAAATGTAATTTTACTCTAGATCTGAGAAATGAATGAGATAAATTGGGAAATGAAGGTGATATAAAAACTAAAGAAATTACTGATTTAAAGAATATATCTAATCAACTGCAAAATTTTGTTGATTCTATCCACAGCATCTCTCATAATTGTCCCAGTATTTCTATTCATACTACACACACCCTTAGGCCCTCATCACCTCAATTATTGCAAAAGTCTTCTAATTGATCTCCCCACTTACAGCCACTCCCCTCTCCAAATCATCTTCTACACCAGCGATGGGCAAACTTTTGAAAGAGGGGGCCAAAGGAAAGGAAACGCTCATCTGTCAGGCAATTTTTTTGAAGTTTCATTGTATTGTATCCTATTCATTGTATTTGTCAGATTAGGAATAACGTCATGCAGCCGGATAGAACATTTCAGGTGGCCACATCTGGCCCCTGGGCCATAGTTTGCCCATCACTGCTCTACACAGTTGCCAAAATCATATTCCTAAATCATCGATCTAAACACAAAATCACTGTTCAAGATATTTGGTGGATCTCAAATGAAAATCAAAGCCCTCTGACTGGCATTTAAAAGCCCTCATAATCTAACCCAAAATACCCTACCAGGTTTCTTTCACATTTCTCACCCTCATTTTATGTTTCATCCAAACTAGTCAAGTTCGTGTTCCTTGTACATTATATTTCTTCTTCTATTGCCATGTCTTTGCACAGATTATCCTCCATGCCCAGGATGTGTGAATTCTTCACTTTTCTTCCATGGAATGCCAAACTCCCTTCAAGGTATAATTCAAATGTTACTTTCTAAGAAAGGCTTTTCATGATTTCCCTAGCTGTTAGTGTCCTCTGAGATTTCTTGGCACCATTTTGAATATGCTTTATTATCTACTTGTTGATCTCTCACCACTACTAGTAGAATGGTAAACTACTAGAGGCTAGGGATCATTTAATTGTTGTCTTTATATCCCTTAAGTTTTTAGCACCCCAGATGGGAAGCATATTTCTCAGCATGTCCCTAAGGAAGTAATCTTTCCTATGATAATTTTATAGCCATTCTCTTGCCCTCTCAGGAAGTCTCAATGGCCCCAGCCTCCAGAAGTTCCATCCTCCTGTCCATGACCAATTTCTCTCTACCCCAAATTCACTAGCCAGTTGTTAAGATATAATTATAATCTAGTGAGGGAAAATGGGGAATTGATTGAGAGAAAAGGCTATCCAAGTAATTTGTGCTTTCCTCATAGTAGTTTGTCAGATTCTAAACTGTGTTGTTTTGTCACTTGATTTATTCCTGATTCTGAGTTTTATATTTTAATAGTCTTTAGTGAACTTTGAGGAATTGATGTATGTGTATAAATATCCATTAATTCCTTAAGCTGAATGACCTAAGTTTAACATATGCTAAGGTAGCAACTAACATGCAATTTCTGTGACACAATTTTCTACATTCATTATAGGAGCCTACACAAGAGCATTAGCTTATGTCACACAAAGGCATGTCTATGGTCTATGGTGTAAATTTATGAGGAATCTTTAGCTTAGATTAAAATGCAACAAAATAAATACACAAAATAAAAATGTAAGAGAATTTTATGCAAGCATAATTTCATTCTGTATTGGCAACAATTCCTAGTTTTAAATGAAATGACTTAAAAAGTTAGTAAGAAATCTAATAATGGTGGCAGCCTTACATTTTTCTTTTAGAAAATTAAATTAAACCATCTTTCATTTTAATTGTGGGAAGGGTAGAGAAATGTTTTGAAAATACTGGTGTCTAGCTATTTGTTTCTTTTTTTTCTTTTAAACAATATAAGAGATCTCTAATTCCTCAGAAAGATTCTCTCCCAGACTAAGGTTTTATCAGGCCTGGAATAAACATGTGCTTTTTTATGTCTATCAAACCTTGAATTCTTTTGCTAAAGAAACTACACCACCTAAAGAAGCTCTACTAACTTTATTGATGATGGCATGAATGGTAGCCTAAGTATATATGTCATATAGTATAAACAAATTATTTAAGTGAATCTTTAGCTATGAAACTGAAGAATATATAGATAGGAAGATGAATGTTATCAAAGGAGCTTTTGGGAGAAAGCATAACAGTTATAGTGGGAAAATCTGTCCTGAAATATAATATTCATTTACATTAAAACTATTACGAGGTCCCTCCTTGATCTATCTATATCACCATGTGTTTTTATCAGCTTGAAATTCCTGGACAATATTTTTTCTTGGCCTTTTTTGCCCACATGTTACATTGTGCTTATGCCTCCATGAATCGTTCAATTGACTATTGAGTTTCCTTCACTTTTGATTCTTTGGAAATTGTGGTGTTCTGGGGCAGCAATGTAACATCAGTTTATTCTCTGATATTCTATATAATGTAATTTGAGGGACAAACAACTAAACTCCAACAAAGCTGCTCCCAACTTTCATTTCTTTTCTTGAAAAAAAAAATTGAAGGAGGTCCTCAGAGAGAAAGGTAGGATGAAGAGGGGGAAATGGAAAATTCTGTTCATCTCGGTGACTAAGCACTTTAACACTTCCGTTATTCCAATCAGAAAAAAATCCTGACAATTGGCTAATATGGTGTGAAGAGATGTACATTTTCAACCTCAGTTGGATCATGCAAGAAATTCTCTTGGAAAAAATCTAAAATCATAAACTAGAGGTGTGTATGTGGGGGGGGAAGGGAGGAGATGGGGGCAGTGAGAATCAAGATTTCTCACTTTACACCATGGCTGTCTTGCTCCATTACTTCCTATGATGAGAAAGAGTGCTTAAGGGGCCTTTTTTGTGTAGCAGGTCAATGCTTTTTGTAAAGAGAAGCAATGGGGAAAGGGTGATAGCTTTTGTGCTACCAAGAAAAAACACAGTCATCTATTAAAGAGAAAGACACTAAGAATAAGGCAACTTCAAACTACCAGCCTTCTGTAGTCTTTAATGTGTGCTAAAAATATTTTGAGGACAAATATATTTATCTTTCTGTGGTTTACAACTAGGGCGGGGGTGGCATCTTTTGGAATGAAAAGACTTTAAAATAAGATTATTTTTCATTCATTATTATATGTGTAAGAAAATCTCTGTCATCAGGAAAACTACGATCTTAAGTTTTGCCCTCTGCCACTATAATATAAGCCATCATGAATATTTATTTTTGGGGGCTGAGTAGCATGGGCTACTGAAGAAAGTAGTAGCTGACATTTTAATTTTACCGTAAGGTTTACAAAGCATCTTACAGACATGATCTCATTTTCTCCTCACAGTAGAAAACAGATATTCCTTTTTATTCTGATTTTATAGATGAGGACAGAATCATAGAGTGGTTAAGTGACTTGCTCAGGAGCACAAAGTTTATCAGTATCTGAGATATGATTTGAGTATGATCTGTGGAAACAAAATAAAAGTACATTTAGAGTCAGAACTCAATACCAATGCAATAAACTTGACTAAGAGGAAAACAATTGAGGAGAAGCAAACAAAGGTATATAAAAAGACAGGACAAGTAAAAGAGATAGAAGGGAGGATCAGGCTAAAAGAATTGCTCTAATGAAAGTTTTCCAAAGAGGAGAACTGAACAAGCCATAAATGGTGAATGTATGAGAGGAGATGAACAAGAGTGATATGATGGGCAGGTATGGATGGGTTGTGCTTGGTGTATGACCACTCCTATTGATGTGATTGCCAATACCTTAGAGCACAGGTCAGCAATCTTTGATCTTCAGGGTAAATCCAGACTGATTTCTGTTTATATACTGTCATAAACAAAGAATTTTTAACATTTTAAAATAAAGTTTTATTGTATTTTAAAATGTGAAAAACATTCTTCACGTGGGGACCATACAAAAACAGGTGGCAGGCTTGATTTGGCCCTTGGACCATACTTCGGCAATTCCTGAATTTTAATGTTGGACAGTTGGAAATTCAGGAATCAGAAAGAAGCATAGTGCAGGGTTTTGGGATAAAGGTTCATAAAGGGGAAACAGAAGCAATATTGAAAGATTGTTCTCCAGACCAACTGGGAAGAATGACAAAATAAACAATGATTGCAAATAACAACACAAGCCTGGCATGAAGGTATGAAGGTAGTATCTCTCTGTCTCTGTCTCTTTGTCTCTCTGTCTCTGTCTCTCTGTCTCTCTCTCTCCTCTGTTTTCTTCTCCTCTCTCTTGACGAACTGTTCCCCTTTTGGTCAACAAGGCAGAATTGATTACTGAAGTATAAATACTGAAACCTTAAGAGTAAATGACCTGTCCATATTAGAATTTTGTGACATAAGAGAGGATATCTCGGCATATTCTGCTACACATCCTAAATTTAAGGGGATTATATTTCTAAAGTTTCAGGGAAAAGATAGGTAAGATCTCATGACCTAAAATTCTTTAGATGGCTAGGGAGTTCTAAAAAATAAAATTCTGATGTGTCTATACAAAGAATTCATCAATCAACCTGAATTTAGGATGGAAACAAGAACAGATACCAGAGTATGAGTATACAAGTGGCATAATTTTGAAAAGATAGCATCATAAGCATTTCATTGCAAAATGAACATAGGCTGGTGAAAAATCCTGAGAACAACAAAAAGCTATTTAATCTATGTTGGGGAAAACAGGAAGATCAAAGAAAAGCTGGAAACATTGCTTTGAATGGAAAAAACCGATAATAATGGGCGATAGAGAAAAAAGAGAAATACTCAACTCTTACTTCTGTCTTCTCTGCCAAGGAAATAATCTTTGGAGTAGAAAGGAAGGAGAAAGGATGATAATCAGGAGCTAAAGAGTAAGTTTAAGTAAGGTGCTAGTAAGAAAGCATCAAACTTCCTTCAATGAGTTCCTGTCAGTAAACCTACACCCCAGGATACTGAATAATAACAGATTTAGAATAAAGAAAAATATTTTCAGACAAGAATGTTGGATGGAATCTAACATGATCAAATTTCAGTTGAAATAAGTGTTAAACCCTGAGTTTGGTTTTGAAAAATTAAAAAAAAAACAGGCATTGACAAACAGGACTTCTAAAAATGACCTGAGAATTTTAGTAGTCTGCAAGTTCAGTTGGACTCCATGTGACTTAGCATCCACAAAATCTAATACAACCTGAGTTGGTATTGAGAAGTATCGTATCCAAAATGAGGAAAGTGATGACGTACCTTAGAAAGTTTATAGATGGAGTACCATATTCAGTTCTGGAACCATGTAAGAGGATAGATCTCTACCAATCTGATGAACAGCCAGAGAAGGAAGGGATGCATAAAGGGGCTGATAAGCTGGGAGGATTTTTTACAAAGAGTCAAGTAACAGAGATCTTGAGAAAGACACAGAACATGTTTAATAGGTCTGAGGAAGCTGGAGAGGTGGTTGTATAAGGAGGTTTTATTCAGAAGATGGAGGTGTAAATTTGAAATATTAAAGATGGACCAACTCTAATGATTGATTCTAAGGTGAGTCAATAGTTTAGTATGGCAGCCAAGAAGGAGGATTCCATTTTAAGCTACATTAAGAGCCCTGTATTCTGCCCTCATCAGGCTATAAGAGGAACAAAATGCTCAGATTTTGGTCTCAGATTATAGGGAAGACATTGATAAACTAGAGAGCTACCAGGGGGAGGGAAACTAGTTTGGTACAAGAAGGCCTTGAGTTCATGGCATGTGATGCTCCATTGAAGGAGATATTTAACTTGGAGAAGAAAGTCCTTGGGAGGGAAAGTGAGGAGGTGATGGCTGTCATCAATCACTGGACTAGGTGGCAAGGGGACAAAACATTAAACTGCTGCTTGGCCCCAGTAGGAAAAAATGAAGAAATAGCTGGAAGATAAATGTAGGTTTAATAACAGGACAAACTTCCTAAAAGAAATAGAATGGGCTCCTTCTCATTAAAGAGCCTCAAGAAAAGGCTGGATGGCCTCTTGCTTAATAGGAGTTAGGGAAAGGGAAAGGGAGGGCTCTAGTGCTTTATTGATATTGAGAACTCCATGATGAGAAAATTCCCTCACCTAAAGCAGGTTGGCTCTTTCTTTGTGATAAATAGTCTTAGAAAGCAGAGTCAATAAACAAGTATTTATTAAGCACATATTATGAGCCAGGTACTCTGCTAAGTGCTGGAGACACAAAGAAAGGCCAAATGAAGGAGCAGAACTTGTTTAATGAGGGAAACAACAAGTAAACAACTATATACCAACAATATATAAACAGGATAAATTGGATATAACTGAAGTAAGGGAAGGGCACTAGTATTAAAAGGAATCAAGAAAGGTGATATTTTAGCCAGGACTTGAAAGAAGCCAGGGGAAGGAGAGTGAAATGAGGAAGGAGAGAATTCCAGGCATGGGATTATACAGAAAATCTAGAGAGAAACTTGGAGATCAGTCAGCAAGCTATTGCAATAATCCAGGTTTGAGGTGATAAGAAGCTAGTCTAGAGTGGTGTCAGTGGCAGAGGAGAAGGAAGGGATCATATACTAGAGATGTAAGGAAGGTAAACATTGACCAGCCCTGGCAATATATTGGATATAGAGGGCAAGAGACAGCAGGTACTGAGGATATAGCTAGGTTTTGAGCCTAAGTGACTGTGAGAATAGTGAATCTCTCAAAAGCAATAGGAAAATTAGGAAAAGAGGAGATTAGAGGGGAAAGATAATGGGTTCAGTTTAGGACAATTTGAATTTAATTCAAGTTCAAGTACCGAAAAGGCAGATGGATATGTGAGATTAGAATTCAAGAGAGATGTTCTGGATGGATAAGAAAATCTGGGAACCATCATCATAGTAATGATTATTAAATCTATGGGAACCTATGAGATTACTCATGAAGTTGTATAGAGAAAGAACAGAAAAGGGGACAGAACAGAGCCTTTGAGGATAACCCTGTTTGGTAGGTGTGACTTGAATGAAAGATTTAGTAAAAGAGCCTGAGACATAGCATTCAGATAGGTAGAAAGAGAACCAGGAGAGAGTATTGTTACAAAACCTAGAGAGAAGAGAGTACAAAGGAGAAGAGGGTAACCAACAGTGTCAATGGCTACAAAAAAGGTCAAGAAGGATTAAGAAAAGGTCATTGTATCTGGCAATTAAAAAATCATTGGGAAAAGGACCTAAATTGTGATATATGATTGTAATGAATACTATTGCACCATGATATACAGGATGAGTTGAGAAAACCTATATGAACTGAATCCAAGTGAAGTGAGCAGAACCAGAAGAATATGCAATAACAGAACTACTGTATGATGATTAACTGTGAAAGACAAAACTATACCAGAAAAAAAGTTCCAAGATAACCCCAATGGTCTCATGATATATCATGATATACATATGATATACATGATATATAGATATATAGATACCTATATCTATATATCTATATCTATATATATATGCATATATATATATACATATATATATATAGAGAGAGAGAGAGAGAGAGAGAGAATGTTAAAGAAGGAACTGTTGGGAATCTGATTGCAGATCAAAGCATACCATCTTTTACTTTATTACTTCTTGAGTTTTTTATTGTATTGTGATATGTCTTCAGTTATGACTTGGAGAATATGGAAATAGGTATGGCATGACCACACTCACATATAATTTATATCAGAATGTTTACCACCTCAGGAAGGGGAGAAGAGAAGGAGGGGGTGAATCTGAATTACAAAATGTCAGAAAAGAATTGCAAAAAATTGTTTCTACATATAATTTAAAAATAATAAAAAGTGGGTTTTTTTAAAAAAAGAGATCATTGGTAACTTTAGAGAGCAATTTCAGTTGAATGATGAGGTCAGAAGCCATTTTGCAGAAATTTATCAAAGGTACTGAGAAATTAAGGGATAACACAGTCAGTGTGTGTCAGGAGTAGAACTCAAGCCTTGTTCTTTTTCTGACCTTCATCACATACTGCCATGCAACTGTTGTATAGAAGATATTTGTTTCAGTACGGGAGAGCCTAGAGTAGAACTTCTTAACCTTTTGTGGTGTCAAGAACCCTTTGTTTGACTGGTAAATCTATGGACCTCTTCTCAAAACATTTTATAGTTCATAAAATTAAACACACATTATTACAAAGGAACCCAATTATATTGAAATATAGCTAACAAGCTAAAAAAGGAGAAAGGAAAGGAAAGGAAAG
>NC_058130.1:538264917-538286448 GCF_016433145.1 Gracilinanus agilis | reverse complement strand
GAGAGAGAGAGAGAGAGAGAGAGAGAGAGAGAGAGAGAGAGAATGTTAAAGAAGGAACTGTTGGGAATCTGATTGCAGATCAAAGCATACCATCTTTTACTTTATTACTTCTTGAGTTTTTTATTGTATTGTGATATGTCTTCAGTTATGACTTGGAGAATATGGAAATAGGTATGGCATGACCACACTCACATATAATTTATATCAGAATGTTTACCACCTCAGGAAGGGGAGAAGAGAAGGAGGGGGTGAATCTGAATTACAAAATGTCAGAAAAGAATTGCAAAAAATTGTTTCTACATATAATTTAAAAATAATAAAAAGTGGGTTTTTTTAAAAAAAGAGATCATTGGTAACTTTAGAGAGCAATTTCAGTTGAATGATGAGGTCAGAAGCCATTTTGCAGAAATTTATCAAAGGTACTGAGAAATTAAGGGATAACACAGTCAGTGTGTGTCAGGAGTAGAACTCAAGCCTTGTTCTTTTTCTGACCTTCATCACATACTGCCATGCAACTGTTGTATAGAAGATATTTGTTTCAGTACGGGAGAGCCTAGAGTAGAACTTCTTAACCTTTTGTGGTGTCAAGAACCCTTTGTTTGACTGGTAAATCTATGGACCTCTTCTCAAAACATTTTATAGTTCATAAAATTAAACACACATTATTACAAAGGAACCCAATTATATTGAAATATAGCTAACAAGCTAAAAAAGGAGAAAGGAAAGGAAAGGAAAGGAAAGGAAAGGAAAGGAAAGGAAAGGAAAGGAAAGGAAAGGAAAGGAAAGGAAACTGTTCATGGATTTCCAGTTAAGAATCCTTGGGAAAATTTAGATGATGCAGTGGATAGAACTCTGGGCCTGGAGCCAGGAAGATGTAAATTCAAATTCAACCTCAGACATTTCTTAGCTATATAAGCCTGAACAAGTCACTTAAGCCTGTTTGTCTCCGTTTCCACATTTGTAAAATGAACTAGAGAAGGAAATGGCATACCACTTCAGTATCTTTGCCAAGATAACCTCCAAAAGAAGTCACAAGAGTTAGACATGACTGAAAACAACTGAACAACAAACAACAAAAATGGCCTCTGAGGTCCTTTCCAAAGTTATGATTTTATGAAATTAGCAAAATTAAGGAACATTGAAGCTTCATCTTTCCTGACTAAGCCTGTGCCAGTGGCTGTTGACTAGCATAGTTCTATTTCTACTTTCTGTACTCTCTTTAAAAATAAAAATAAATTAATAAATAACAAATACATAAAATAATATCAGTATAGCATTTTAAAGTTTGTGAAATGCTTTACAGACAATTTCATTTAATCCTGAATCATGAAAAGGAGGTTCTATTTTTATCCCTCAAAACTGAGGGAAACAAAGGTTAAGTGACTTACTCAGGGACACACAGCTAGTAAATATCTGAGTGCAAATTTGAACTCTGGGCTTCCCAATTCCAGACCCAGCCCTTCATCCACTATGTCACCTAATGCCTACTTCTGTTTAAAGTTCTGAGTAGACATTCTCAGAATCTAACTTGTCCATTGCATACTTGTGACTTGTACTTTAAATATTTCAAAGATCCAATCTTTCATCCCTCTATCTGAGAAACCAAGTCCAGTTCCATGCCAAAACAAGACATCTGAATGGCAACATTAATGGTAGACAATACATCTGATCAGCAAAATTACTTCATAAAATACAAGAAGCAAGGTAAAAAACACTTTAGGCTTCTCTCCTGGACTATTTCCCTGAGTCCCCCCATCCTAGTCTTCTCCTGAATTCCAAAAGCAAATACAGAACAATGAAGCATTTCAGAAACAAGTTCCTCTGTGTAGCAATACATCCCAGGTTTCAGCTATCATCTCTAATATCTCGTTTCCTCTTTCCCCACTACATAATTATGTAAACAAGAAGAGGGATAGTAAGTGGGGTATACAAAAGCATGGTTGGGACAGCGTGGGGATCTCTGCTTCTCTCAGGACAATCCTCTTTCCCTGATACCTTACTTTTGTACCTAACCCTTGGCTAATACTTCGCAGGAAGGTGTTCATTTCCTATTTCTTTGTATGGAGAGATGCTAAGAGAACTACAAAGGGGTATTTATAGGCTGCCAATATCACAATCTGCAGTCTCAATTTATCAATTCATTCTGGCCCTTCCTAACTTGTGTTTTTTCCTTCCTGCTTCCATGAGGATTAAAAGTCATTGGGCTCATTTATTGTTGTTGTTTTTAACCTAATTTAATATTATTAAAGTTATTATTGGAGACTGTACTGAAGTACAGTACTGAAGACATTCAACAGCAATTTCATCCAAATAGTGGATACAAATTCCCATCATTTTCTCCACTCGAACCTCACCTCCAACTATATTCTGAGTCCTGCTAGGGCATTCTTTTCTATATACATCAGCAATGATTTAAAAAGCAATGAAAGGATACCTAAGAACAGATATCTGACAGGCTTTATCACTTAGAATTTTTAAAAATATATTTCTCTTTTCTAATCCACTTCTATTGGTGAGATTTTTTTCAGATGATTATAATAAGCACTCTTCATAGTTGACCCATGAATTATTTGGCTCTGTTGCTGAAATGTCAGGCAGTCAACTAAGAAAAGGAGTACAATTTAACTAACAAACTCTATTCCCAGAGCTGTGCCGATGGAGTCTTGACGACTTCCCTTGAGAGAATACTTTGTAATCCAATAGTTCTCTGAGTCAGGAATTTTTTTTCTTTGACATTCAGTCTAAAATTTCCCTTACCTGAAATCATCTCCTTATTCCAAAGGATATCCCTTGCAGTAGGTGAAGGAAGAGTTTCCCTACATAGGAGTAAATTTTCCTGATTGAGGGAATTTATCATCGGTGGTGTTCTTGTTAGCAATGACTGGGAACTGATCTGTTTATTTGTACAGGAGAGGCAGCATGGTGCAATATTTAAAGACCCTGCCTTTGACCAGGGAAGAAATGGTTCAGGACCTTGCCTCTGTGTGTTTAATAGTGGCACATACACACACGCAATGTGACACTGGGTAAGTCACTTAACTCTTAAAGGTCTAGGCGATAATACTCTCCGGGTGACCAGAAATAGTTTAAAATGTAATTGGATAATATTTAACAGAATAAATTAAAATACAATAGAACATAGATGATGTTCACATGTGGTTTTCTAAGTCTAAGATGTAGCCAGGATATTGTTATGTATAACTTAGTGGCCCATTTCTATTTGACTTTGCCAGCATTGTTCTAGGCAACCCTCAGAGATCATATGCTACAGGAAACATATTGACCTACGTTAGAAGAAGGAGTTTCCAGTACAAATGAAAATTTTAAATTCAGTACTTCTGCATATCAGTTTCTCTTCTGGGTGGTTTTTCTAAGATGCTTTGGTTATAATATCACATCGCTGTGACATAGTCAGTCTTTTAACTATCTTTAAGATTGATATGACTCTGAGTAGCATAATTCCTGGCAGGAACATATTACCATAGTGTGCCTATCCCATTTGTCTCCCTTTCCTACTCATTCTGCCCAGATCCATCCAGGCACTGCGGAAAGCCCAGCAAGTACAATTGGAATCCCTATTCTCCAACCTTCTTGCCATTGTTCTCTCCCCCTTTGCCCTGTCTAGCTAGATAAAGACCATTCTCTATCCCTACTCTTATGGGAGTTCCTGCTTCACTCCTACCTAGAACTCATTCTCCCTTTTCAGAGTGGTGGTCCAGGTCCTTTGAACCTCAACGTTCTGCAAGCACACATGACTGCTCAAGAATTGGATGAGCAAGAAGTTGCCAAACATAATCCTTCTAGTAAGATGGAGAACTACTCTTCTTATGATCCGAATTGCCACTATGCTGTCCATAATTCTGGGCATTGTATCTGAACTGCCAATGTACCCTGAGAAGCTTTTGGCTTTGCTGTATGCTCCATGGGTGATGAGTAAATATCTTTATACCTGAGTACTTTAAAAACATATAGAATATTGAACTGTCATTTAACTTCAGTGTATTCAATTCTTGCCTTTTAAGTCTCTAAAGGGAAACAATATCTTATAATTCCTTGTAGAATGTATGAAATCTAGCATACTGTGAATCCACAGAAGTACTTGCAACATCATTTCTTTGCTCTTTTTGCATTTTACATAAACTATAAATATATGTGCATGTATACTTATATAAAATAAATATATATGTGTGTGACTGTGAGTATGTATATACTGCAACACTTTAGTATAATAAATTACATTTGGGATTAAAATGATTATATCATAGGATAAGTTCCTCCCTATATCACCCAACTTTTAGTCTTTTTATTTTGTATTTGCTTAGGGGAATTCTTATCTTTGATCTTTTGATATATGGTGGTAGTGTATCTAACATCAGTGCATAAGGTAAAAAATCATAAATGGTCAAAATTATCTTTAAAAATAAAAAAGGAGTAATGCCAAGATGGTGGAGTAGAAAAAACACTTAGCTGGGCTCTTCCAACATTCCTCTCCAAACAACTTTAAAATAGTGTCTCAAATCTAATTCAGTAGTGAAAGAGCCAACTAAAGGTCCAAGTGAGACATTCTTTGATCCTAAGAAAACAAAGGAAGTCCAAAAGAATGATCTGTGACATAGGGAGAAGGTTGGCCATATGGATGAAACACCGATGATAGGACTAGGTGGTAGTGACCGAAGCAGCAGCAGTTTTGAGAATTTTCAAACTGGAGATGGCAGCTAGTCAGAAAGAGATTACAGGTGACCTCTGCACTAGCACAGGACAAAGGAAGAGATGCTGTTTGGCAACTCTATTATCTATACTCACTTCTAAGTTACAGCTCAATGGCAGAGAGGAGCACTTTAAGGCAAGTAAGTGGTAGCCTTGAGGGACAGAATCACTTCTGACCCCAAGGATCAGAAACCCTGGGGAATAGTTTTGTGTCCCAAGAGAACAGAATCCCTGAGGAATGGGTATCAATTGCAATCCTAAGGAATCAGGGGCCTTTCCTGGGTAAGGATCAGAGTACAGACCAGGAGAGTCTATCACTCCTATCACCAGCCTTGGAATCACTGAAAAATTCCAAACCCCCATAACTAGTTCTGAAAATAGCAGTGCAAAAAAGAGCCTAAAGCTTGAGACAGTTTCTTTACCTCGCCACACACACATTGAGAACAGAGCCAAACATTAACATAGAGTTCCAAATCAAGAAAGAGGGTAAAAATGAATTTTTTTTAAAAATTTGACCATAAAATACTACTATGGTGACAGGGAAGAGCAAGACAAAAACTCTAACTCAGAAGAAGACAATGAAGTAAAAAGAAGCTATAAGCAAAGCCTAAAAAAATTGCAAATTGAACATAAGCTCCATCCCCAAAAGAATTACTAGAAGAGCTAAAAATGATTTTCAATATCAAATAAGAATGGTAGAAGGAGTTAGGTAAAGAAATGAAAGAAAAGGACGAAATTTATGAAAATACAATTAACAGCTTGTTAAAAGAGGCATAAAAGTACTGCAGAAAATAAGATCCTAAAAAACAGAATTGACCAAATGGAAAAAATAGGTGCAAAAGCTCAAAGAAGAAAATTGGATGAGTATATGGATTCAGCTATTAGAATTTTAGAGACACATAAAATATAAAATTATCTAACTTTAGCTCTCTTCTTTTACAAAGATGGAAATTGAGACCCAGAGAATTTTATAATTAGGCCAGGGTTACCCAGCTAGAATTATTAGCAAAAGGGAATAGAACCTAGAACTACTTACTCCTGGACTAGCACTCTTTCCACAATAGTATACTCACTCTCAGCCAATGTACTTTCTGGCAGAATAATGATAATAATAACTAGCATTCACAGAGTATATTTGAGATTTACAAAGTACTTTACAAAGTGCCTACAAAGTGCTTTTATCTTCATGTGATCCTCACAACAATTCTGCAAGAGAGGTGCTATTATTATCATCCCCATTTTATAGATGAGGAAATTGAACTAGATAAAGGTTCATGACTTACCCAGGATCACACAGCTAGTAATTAAATGAGTTCACATTTGAAGTCAGGTGTTCTTGATTCTACACTATTTCTATTGTGCCATCTAGCTTGCATTATTCAGGGATAAAGATCAAAGAGCCAAGGATTATGTGTCGAATAATACATATGGGGGAATACTTCAATAATTTAAGGGCTTGCATGGTCATTACTGCAAGTAGTTCCTCTATTGAGATAGATCACATAACAGGACAGCTAGGTGGCATGGTGGATAGAATGCCAGACCTGGAGTCCAGAAGACTTCTCTTCCTGAATTCAAATCTGACCTCAGATACTAGCTATCTATGTGTCACACCTAGCTGTGTGACCTGTGGCAAGTCATTAAACTCTGCTTGCCTCAGTTTCCTTATCTGTCAAATGAGCTGGAAAAGGAAATGGCAAATCACTCCAGCATCTTTGCAAGAAAACTTCAAATGGGATCCCAAAGAGTTGGACTCAATTGAAAACAACTGAATATGACTGAACAGTAACAACAGATAGTTTTGATGACTTCCTGAGGCTTCAAATATCCATCTCATGATAGTTAACTTCCTGATCCTGAACTCCTCCCAACATAGCTAATCTGGTCCTTGACCTGCATGCTTGTATCAGTTCTTCATACTGCTCCCCTGTATCACCTTAATTATGAGAAACCCATCCTGTACCTAGTGGTCCTGCCTAGGAGTGTTTGAGGATCTCCCAAGGGCTATGGCCTTTGAGCCAACTGACTGTTAGTAGGTAGGACAAAGGAAGGATGAGCATTTTTCCGTAGACATTTTCAAGAAGAGGTCAGCCTTAGATGTCGGGCTGTTATCTCCTTCATAATGTCTAAAACCAAATTTGTCTCTCCTCTCTCCCTGAAATCATTTTCTACATGCTTACTCTCTGGTGTCTGTGAATGGTGTGCCATTACTTCAGCCTTTGCAGTCCCTTCTAGAACTTCTACTCCCTTGGCATAGTTTTGGGTTACCTAGGATCATTTGAGATACAATATTTGGGATGACCATCTGTTATCTCCAAAACTGATATATAACATATTATAACAGGGATTTTAAATATGTGTTTATATTTATAATTTGTTATCTCAGTTACAAAGATAGCAGATGGACAGCCCAAGTGTTATACTAGTATTCACAAATTACTAAAATTTCTAGAGAAATTTCTCCAGGATTGAGTAGATCCTCTATAGAGAATTTAAGGATAAGATAAATGAGAGATAGATGATATAAATAGACAGAGCATTCATTAAATACTTAATATGTACCAAGCACTGGACTTAACCCTAGGATACACATACAAGCAAAAAAGACATTTTCTACCTGCAAGAAGTTTACATTCTAATAGGGGAATATAGCACAGAAAAGGGAGGTAAAGAGGATGGTAAAAAGAAGAGGGAAGAAGATATCAGGGAAGGGTATTGGTGGACCAAAGGCAAGGCTTCCTGTGAGGAAATAAAGTCCAGAGAGCAAATGGAGATGATGCTGAAGCTAGCCTGGACAGGATCCCTCATAAAACAGCATTATGGGTGTTATTATCAAGGAAGCAGACCTCAGGGGATAGACATTTCCAGAGTGAGAAGACTAATAGTGAGAGGATAGAATTACAGGGAAATTAACCACGCAAGATGAGAGGTCTCTCAAGACCCTTTGATCCCTAGACACAGACTCATCATAAATTGGCACTAATGGAGGAACCATTACCAGTGAGATCACAGAACCATCAAGTATATTTGTAATATGCATGTGCACATCCAAATATTCTACTATAGATTATCCAGTCAACCTGGATATATTAATTCTATTATCTATAGTCTATAATCTATTTATCTATAATCAATCAATATAAATCAATATGTAAAAATATATGTGTACATACATATGCATGTAAATATACATATTCACACATATTCATATCGTGTACAAAGCATGCACAAGGTAACCAGCCTTGGGTGGGAAGGCTCTAATAACTAGGGGGACAAAGAAAGATCTCCTGAAGACAGAAGCTGCCCACTTACTATATGCCAACCACTATGCTACATGGTGGAGCTACAAAGAAAGGCAAAACCAGTCCCTGCCCTCAAGGAGCTTATCTTCTAATGGGAAAGATTATATGTACATATAATGCAGAAGATGGCCCTGGAACTGATTCACACCAAACCTCTAAGGGTTTCTAGTCAATGCACATTAGCATCCTATGTGGAAATTATTCAAAAATAGAGTTAAGACCATTTTGCTGGACTCAACTAAGGAGTGTGTGACTTCACCCCCCCCCAAAAAAAATTTTCCTACTTTAAAGCACATGATAAGATAAAGAGAGCTAGGAAAGTCAGAGAAGCATTTCCCAAGTCATGCTCTTCTGGTAGTAAATACACCAGACAAGTGACAAATGCCCTGGAAGAGTGTGAAAGCTGTATTTGTAGTTGGTCTCAAAGTGGGATGGCGTCTTGGGCCAAAGCCCTGTGAGCAGGATTAGGTGCACCTGTGCCTAGTACCAAGTCCTATCAGAGGGGAAATAAATGACAGAGCAAAACTTCAGAATAGCCCCAAGGCCTTGGCTTTCCATAGACCCTATTACATAGGCCCAGTCTGAATGATTTTTCCATTCCTCCTCCCAGCTTTCAGTCTGTAATCCCTTCTAATTCAGAATTAGTTGGAAGCTTGTGATTTTGCAAAGCAGCTGCCTTATTCACTGCCAAGCTCACTCCCTAGGCTAGTTTGTACTGCTAGCTTCACTTCTTTATTTCTTTCCAACACATCTCAACATCCTTTCTTCTGAGAAAAAAGAGAATCTACCATCTTTAAACATTCAATGCCTTTCCAACCAATTATATACATTGGTCAATAAATGAATCAATGATTAGTTATTAGATGCTTACTATATACCGGACACTGTGAAGTGCTAGGGATTTTTTTAAATATAAAGCAAAAATAGTCTCTGCTTTCAGGGAGCTTATAGTTTAAAGGGGAAAACTGTTACCACATATATAAATACATACATACAAGATGGAGAATAGATTGAAAGTAACCTTAGAGGAGAACTAGCATCTGTGGAAAGGACAGGTTGGTAAGGCCACCCAAAGAAGGTACATTTGAACTAAGTCTTTTTTTTTTAATTTTTAAACCCTTAACTTTTGTGTATTGATTTATAGGTGGAAGATTGGTAAGGGTAGGCAATTGGGGTCAAGTGACTTGCCCAGGGTCACACAGCTGGGAAGTGTCTGAGGCCGGATTTGAACCTAGGACCTCCTGTCTCTAGGCCTGGCTCTCAATCCACTGAGCTACCCAGCTGCCCCTGAACTAAGTCTTGAAGGAAGCCAGGGATCCTAAAAGAAAGAGTAAGGAGGAAGAACATCCCAGAAATGGGAGGAAGCCCAATGTCACAGAGATGGGAGATGGAGTAGTGTATGTGAGGAATAGCAAGCAAACCAATACAACCGTGGAGGGGATAGTCAAGTATTACAAGAGAGGAAAGGGAGGCAGGTAGGTGACTTAGGAGAGAGATCCAGGTGTTGAGGTCCTGGGTTCAAATTTGATCCTAGACATTTCCAACCAATGTGATCCTGGGCAAGTCACTTAACCTCAGTTTCTTAGGTCTTACCACTCTTCTACATTGGAAATGATACTTAGGATAGAATAAAGTGAGGGTTTTAAAAAAATACATTTTTTTAAAGAAGAGAGGAAAGGTAGGTAAAGGTCAGATGATGAAGAGCTTTCAATGACAAACATTTTTTAAAGAAGAGAGGAAAGTTAGGTAGAGATCAGATGATGAAAAGCTTTCAATGCCAAATGGGATTTATATTTGATCCAAAGATAATAATAGAAGGTCACTGAATAGGTAGGTAACATGGTAATACCTAAATTTTAGGAAAATTATTTTGAAAGCTATGTGGAAGATACAATAGAGTGGAAAGAGAGTTGAGATGGAAAGAACAATTAGAAAGCCTTTGCAATAGCTCAGGCAAAATGAGTATCCAAACTAGGGTAGTGACTATGTTAGGGGATAGAAGAGGATATATCCAAAAGATACAGTAGAGAAAGAAGCAAGATTAAGCAATCGATAAGTTTCATTTTTAATGTATTGTGTGCCAAATCCATACACATGGAGGAGGATAAAGTGTAAGCACACTAGAAGGTCAGGAAGCAGCCAGCTTGTAAAAGTCCTGAAAAGGCAAATAGAAGGCTTTAAATTTTACTTTAGACATAATAGGGAGCCTGGAGTGTATTGGGTAGAATGGTGACATGGTCAAATCTGCACCTTAGGAAGATCAATTTGGCAAGTGAGTGGAGGAAGAACTGGGCGAGTTGAGAAGAGGCAGGAAAAGCAATCATCAGGCTATTGGAACAGAGAATCCAGGTGTTACGACTGAGTAGAGGCTGAGTAGAAAGAAGAGGAAGTATCCAAGAGGTATGATAATAGAAGGGACAAGACTTGATTACAGATGGAGTTATATATGGAGTGAGTAGAGTAAGGATCTGAGCAACAGTAATTGGGTTAAATACCTATTAATATAACTTTTTAAAGTTTACAAAGCCAGTGTGTATCAAAGGCCAAACCAAAGTCTCCTCATTTGAGAAACCAGCTCTCTATCACTATCACTTGTAAAAAGAAAAAGAGAAAAAAAAGATGAGCTAAATTCTAATATAGTTACGACCAATACTGAGGACCAAGCAAATTCCTATTCCTAGACTAATGGTCCCAAAACTAATTTTTTATGAGATAAAGAGACAAAGAGAAAGAGAGACAGAGAGACAAAGAGAGAGAGAAGAGAAGAGGAGAGGAGTGAAGAGGAGAAGAGAGGAGAGGAGACGAGAGGAGACGAGAGGAGACGAGACGAGACGAGACGAGACGAGACGAGAGGAAAGAAGGAGGAGGAGAGACAGAGACAGAACCATAAATGTTGAGTTCTTGGTATGTAAAATTCTATGACAATAAAGGATGGGTAACTGTGGTATGAAATAGAGGAAACAACCAACTCATGATGAAAAAGAAATCATGGGCCTTTCATAATATTTGATAATAATAATTTGATAATCTCTGGAGCTAAATAGACATGAATATAATCTCTTTTAAAAATTATATGATCATTAGAAAACAAAAAAAATTAGAGACATGGGATTCACTTTATCTTTATGTTGTCTGGAGTCTTTTTTATTTGTAACACGAGGAAACAATGAATGTCACACAGGAAAGAGGGACCTTTCCTAATACAGGGCTGGGTATTCAACCCCCAAACTATCATTAGAGAGTTTCGTTCTCTAACTAGGGGCATAAACATAAACTATTTTATGTAACCTTCTAAGTGCAAAATTACTATGAATGCAAGCCATATTTTACAAATTTGCTTTATAGATGCAAACTGTTATTACCCTTCCTTTCTTCCTTCATTCTCTCCCTCTTCCCTCTCTTCTTTTTTTCCTCCCTCCTTCCTTTCATTCTCTTTATCTCTCTTTTTCAGGATAAGTGTTTTCATGGGACACTTAGAAAATGAGAGTCTAGAATAGGGATTCTTACAATGAGTTCCATGAACTTGTTTTTTAAAATTGTTATTTTGATAAATGAATTTCAATATAATAGGTTTCCCTTGTAATTCTGTTTTAATTTATGCATTTAAAATATTATTTTGAATAAACTATAGACTTCAAAAAAAAACCTGGTCTAGACTAAAAAGACTTGAAAACAGTAAAGGGGAAACAATGTTAATAGTTGGAACTCTAGAACAATAGTTCTCAAACATTTTGGTTGCAGGACCCTTTTACACTTTTAAAATTATTTAGGACCTTTCAAAGAGTTATGCCTATTGGTATTTTCCACATTAGGAATTCATGTCAGTATTATTATGAAAATAGGTTTGTTTGTTTTTTTTATTTTCCAGACCCCTTGAAAAGATCTTGGAGACATCCAGGGTTCTCTGGACCACACTTTGAGAACTACTATGCTAGAGCAGATTGAAAAATTGATGTTGACTTTCTTGTAGTAGGAGGAAGATGGGGTCCTTCAAGAAGTCATTCCAAGTAGGGTTTAGTCCCAAGACTAGTTCTAAGGCTAAGCACTTTAGGCTGAACATCCCACATGGAGAGTCCAAGGAAGAGGAGGAGATGAATTGCAAGTAGCCAAAGAATATATTCAGTTGCTCCCTGACTTCCAACCAACAAGATAATTATCTAGTACTGTATTCTGCACCTAGTACATAACAAATACTGTTTATATGGTTGCCATATTCTAAGGTCAATCTCCTCATTGTCAATGGAACTAAAATCTTCCCACAGAGGAATAATAACCCAAACTTCTTGAGTCATTTTTCTCCCTCATGCTATAGGAAGTTATTATTGAGTATCTACTGTGTATAGATTACAATATAGATTTGGTTGTGCTATCTCTTGCCTCTGATTTTCTGACTCATAGTTTGTTTTTTTCTTTTCAGGACTGGAGCAGCCATATTTTATTTTTGTTGTCCAGTTGGTTGATGGTCGTATAATTTACCCATGGGACAGAGTGCAGCTGCTCTCTCTTGGTAGTGTCTCCAGTATGACCCAGAAGGATGGCTATCACTAGGATGATCAAGCTAATTAACTCTGAATAGGGCTGTGGCTGGTGATATAAACAGCTGTGTAAATCAGCCAACTTTACTATATTTTACTGATTCTTTCACAGTCCCTGACAAAGGCTATTCTAAGTCTTCGAGGCAATATTCAAACCTAAATATGCCTACTGAGGATCCCCTAGTTCTGGGATTCCTAAAGAACAACTACAACTGAATGGACAAAGACTGTGTAGAATACCTGGAAGACAGTGAGGTATTTGATAATGTCTTGTGTACAAAATGGAATGAAGTGAATTGCATAGTTACAGGGGTTCAAAACTGGTTGGATGGCAGGACCTAAAAAGAAGTGATTCATGGATATAGGAAAGCGGGATAGACATCTCAAGTGGAGCATCCCAGTAACTTTGTCCTTGGCCTTTTTCTTGTTCAACATTTTTAACACACTTAAAAAAAGAAATTCTTCTCATTAGCAAGGACAGTGGAGCCCCACACTTTCCCTCTAACATCACAGCCCTAGATGTGCTTATAAGGGAGATAGAAATGTCACCAAAGGGATAAAAAATGGGGAAAGCACTCAAATTGGACCAGAAGAATTGAAGGGTCCATTCACAAAGTACCCAAAGGAAAGAAAAACATCAAAGATAGGGGATAAACTGTGTTTTTATTTGAATAGGGTACTCTCAGATAAGGACACTTTGTCTACCAATGTAGGTTAGAACCATTTCCATAATTTAGAATATCTGAGTTGCCTTGAGCAGAGGCACATCAGTTCTCCAGATTAAAATGTAATTGAAAATTGGGCATACCCTTTGACCCAGATATACCATTACCAGGCCTATTACCCAAAGAGATCAAAGACCTACTTGCCCAAAGATATTTAAAGCAGCTCTTTTTATGGTGGCAAAGAATTGGAAACTGAAGGGATGTCCATCAATGGAGGAATGGCTGAACAAGTTGTGGCCTAGATTACAGTGGAATACTACTGTGTCGTAAAAAATGATGAACAAGATGATCATAAAAACCTGGAAAGACTTACGTGAAGCGATGCAAAGTGAAGTGAGCAAAACCAGGAGAACATTGTACAACGTAACAGCAATATAAAATGATCAGCTGTAAATGGCTTACCTGTAGCAATGTGAATATGCAGGACAACTCCAAGAGACAAATGATGAAAAAGGCATCTACTTTCATAGAAGAAATTGATGGCATCTGAATACAGAATGAAACATACAATTTTTCACTTTATTTCCTTCATGAATTTTTTTTCCTTGTAAAAGCAATAGGTGTCTTCTTTCACAAGGTGACAAACATGGAAATATGTATTATATGATATCACACGTATAACCTATATCATACTACCTGCCATCTCAGGGAGGATGAAGGGGAAAAGAGAGAGAGAACATGGACTATAAAATGTCAGAAAACAATGATCAAGAAGTTGTATCTACATGCAATCTGGAAAAGAAAAATATAATAAAATTTTATAAAGCAAAAATATTTAACAAAATTAGTAATAAATGTATTTACTTATTTTGCTAAATGTTTCTCAATTTCATTTTAGCCCCATTTTTACAGGAGACACCCTTAATGATAAAACTGATAAGGAATAAGCAAGCTTTCAAAATCAATATTCAACATTGAATCATATTTTTGCTATTTCCCAATGGACTGAAAGACATGAATGGCACACTTATTTTGTTATCTATTTCTCAAATACATTTGAATTAAGGTATATATATATATGTATATACATATACATATATATAAATATATCTGATATATTTATAAAATATATAATTAAGTAAAAAAATTTAGCTTCTTTTGTGAAATATTTTTAATTACATTTTAATCTAGAGTGTACAGCCAGGTGGCATAGTGGATAGAGCACCAAGCCTAGAGTCAAAAAACCTGAGTTCAAATCCAACCCCAAGTATTTACTATCTGTGTGATTCTGGGCACATAACTTAAGCATTTTTGCCTCAGTTTCCTCATCTGTAAAATGAGCTGAAGAAAAATATGGCAAACTACTCCATCTTATCTCATAACCCCAAATGGGATTCTGAAGAATTATAACTGAAATAACTAAACAACAAAAAGAAATATATTTTAGAACTAATAAGTGGCCCTCAGAGATCCTGATGCATGACTTAGTTTCTATATGAGCTTGACACCACTGGCCTAGAGTTCTAAGAGCTTGTGACCTGCCCAGGGTCAATAACCAATATGTATCTGAGTCAGAACTTGAACCCAGATCTTCTTGGCTCTGCGACCAGTCCTCTATCCACTACTCCCTGGACCTGGAATTAATTTTTTTAAAAAAATTTTTAACAAAACTGAGAGAATGGCCAACAATTACTGATTTATAAACAACATTTTTATAGGAGACATCCTTAATGATCCTTAGTAAGGAATTAAAAAACAATAGTCAACATTGGATCATATTGTTGCTATTTCACGATGAACTGAAAGATAGAAATGGCACTTAAACCAACTGTGATTATTGTTCATTTATTTTGAAAATGCATTTGATTTGATATCAGAATTCTTCCTTGAAGGCTTTCTTCCAACAATATGTTTTCTATCCTTACCTCAAAATAATTAAAAATTAATTAAAATAAATAATAGCAGAAATACCTGTCCAGCAACTCTCTAATCACTGTCATCAAATGAAGCATAAAACATAGTGATATGTGCTTGCCAAAAGTGATTAAAATTGTGATGATGGAGATCTGGTGCGGAATTCAAGTTAAAGCAGAATTGCCTCTGGATTTGGTCTTGCAGATGCTTTGTTTGCAGATATCGTTAGGCTTCATATCTAACCTCAGAACATGCAAGAAATTCCTGGAAGATAACCGTAACCACTCCAAATAGTTTGTATTGACCATTCACCCAAGAAAGACCAAGTGAACAAAAAATGTCTATTATTCAGATTATGACAAGCATGGGAAGTGATAACCTACAGAATTGCTCTACAGCATGTATATCTGATAGAGACAGTCCAGGCTTAAAAGTTTAAAAGGTGGAGGAGAGCAGGGTGGACCAACTTCAAATAATTTAAAAGTTTGTTTAATGCCTTCAAATTTCTTTTGGAGACAAAAGTCAATCTTTCTAATAACAACATTCTTCTGGTGTTTACTATACGGAAGCAAGAAAGTGAATGTAAAATTTTTGGAAGAATTAAAAACTAATATTGCCCAGAGGAGAAGAGAGAAACACATGATGGGTGTGGACAGGATGCAATATAGAGCCACTAAGGAATTTCAAAGAAAAGAAGAGTAAAAGATGCCACTAAGGAGATGTATGGACTGGTAATAGGATGAGGGTGAAGTATGAGAAGTAGCCAACTGAAGAGCTATGCTAGTATTCTCATGATGCCAAAACAAAGTGAGGAAATCCTCTGGCATGGTAGGTAGACCCACTTATAGAAGGACACAGTAAGAGTTGCACATGATGGGCAGGCTTAAATGGGTTGATTTCTATTTCACTGGATGGAACATCTAAAATAAATCTGATCGTAGATTCAGTTGAGTATTTAAGTATGTACAGGAAGTCATAATTATAAAGTCTGATGATGATATGGGCAAGTTATTTATCCTCTGAAACCCAATTTCCTCATCTACAAAATAGGGATAATAGTATACTACTTAACTCACATAATTTTTGTGTGGATATTTCACAAATCTTAAAATACTTGATAAATGTGAGTTTTTTTGTGATAACATGAAATTGGGAGAAAGAGCTAATATACTGAATATTAGTTTGAGTTGGACAGATAGGAAGAACCTAATGGGACAAAATTTAAGAAGCATAAATGTAATGTTTGGCTTTGGGATTCTAAAAAATCAACTGCAGAGGACAAAGAGGCTTGGCTAAAAAAGTATTTCTTTTAAATTTATTTTCTTTAAAAAAAATACCTAGTGATAACTCTGACCCAATATGAAATGTATGGCATAGTAGCCAATAAAAGCTAACAAGATCTTAGACTATATTAATAAAAGTTCAGGCTCCAAAATCCAAGTCAGTCCGCAGTGTGATCATTTCAGAGATCACAGTTTAAGATTGGTATTGAAAAGCTGTGGAAAGGCACCCAAGATGATGAGCGGATCTCAAAACCAAAATATCCAAGGGTTAGTTGAAGGGCGACTCAGACACAACTGTATAAAACAACAAATGTTTAGGAAAGAAGACTGAAATTGTTCAAGAAAAGAATATAGCTGCAGTCATCAGCTGATCCCTTTCCACCAGGAGAACCTGGAATCCCAATGGTTTAGAGACAAAAAGTATAATGAATCAGCCAAAGGCAATAAAAAAATGGAAATCCCTAATCCAGAAACAGAGCAAAATTCAGTAGAACAGTATCAAAGCAGATCCAAGGAGGGGTAAAAATGGGACAAAGATTTCACCCCCAATTAGTACCCTCAGTAATCTAGGAAAGCCTGTGAGCTTCTTATGCTAGCATATGTGAACCAAAACCTACACTCTCAATCTCCCAAATGGTCTATGGAAAGTTGTTACTCCTTCCATGTCCTCCTAAATGGGAACTACTTAGGTCAGAAAGAGTGATTGATAGTCATCAATTTTACCCAATTACTCTGATTTTCCTTTTCTACTTGATTCCTATGTATCCTTGCCAGGATTTTTTTTTTAAATCCGTACCTTCCATCTTAGAATCAATACTATGTACTGGTTCTAAGACAGAAGAGTGGTAAGAGTTAGACAATGGAGATTAAGTGACTTGCCCAGGGTCACACAGCTAGGTAGTGTCTGAGGCCAGATTTGAATCTAGGATCTCTGGTCTCTAGGCCTTCTTGCCAAGATTTAAAAAAAAAAAAACAGCATGAATTCTCCTAAAGTGACCCCTAGGCCAAAACTTTTCCTTAGCTTTGTCCCAGAAATCTAGTTTCCTTAGGCAATACGGCACACTGAATTCTGAGTTGACTTAAGAACCAGGAAAACTTGAGTTTGGTCTCCCATGCAGACTGGCTATGGGACTCTGGACCAGTACCTTAAACTAGCCCTGTGAGAATGTAAGTTGTAGAATTGTTGCTGTTGTTGTTCAGCCTTTGTTCTTGAAGAGAACAAATGGATTTAAGTGAGGCAGAGTTGCACAAAGTCATTGAGCTCACTCTTCCTTCCAGAGCCATCCAAGTCTAATGGCAAGACAAAAGTCAAGATGACTGGATGGAGGCATCCAATGATTGGATGATTGGATCCAATGACTGGATGGGAGGCATCCATGACCTTGGCATCTTTGCTGTCTGGCCCTCATTGGGAGAGGACCGAACTAAAATAAAAAAATGGGAAAAATGACTTCAGAAAGCATTGAATCAAACTCCTTATAAAATTACAAGTACCTAACTTCAGAACAATATTAGGATTAACAGCCCCGAGGTTGTCATGTGGTAATTAAGGGACTGGGAAAAGTTATATAAAGGTTCACAGCTGGCTGTTCTAGACAGCAAAATTGAAAAGCAGATTGCTGTCACCGGGGGAGATCAGCTATTCTAGATCTATAATTTTAAGCCCTTGTGGCTGCTGACAAATCTGTCAGGGTAGTAAGAGTTAATGTCTTACCCATCCCTCCGCCTCAAGTGGTTTCCCCCATGGTGGATGGGAGTCATGAAAACGTCATTACCAAATTTGGCAAGGCACGAGGCTTCTCTATGGTTGTGAAATCAATTGGAATTGGGGGGGGGTTCACGTCCCAGTTTATTGACACCTCTCGATCCACTGTTTTTCCAAAGGTTAACGAGACAGCGTTTGGAAGACATATATTCCCCGTCCCACCAGGCCACTGACTCACCTCAGACCTCCGAGTAATGGAAAACCTCACTGGTGCTTATGAAGTTATTTTCGTCCTACTTAGAGTTTCCTGCTGTTCTCATTGTCATTGAATCCCTGATCGTGGTTATTTAGAATTAAAGGATAATCGCTATTGGTTTATTGTATATAAGGCAGTAAACGGCTGCTGAGATAGATTGATGGCCAAAGCAAAACTGAATCATTTAATCTATCTCCAAAGCTGTTTATTGAGAGTATACTACAAAGCCATAAAGATTATTACTATTATACAGCACACCATAACATTAAAACCAGAAGTTTCTTTCCCTAGAGAAGGTGGGAAATTATTCCATTATGCAGACTCGATCTAGGACTTTCTAGGGATGTCACCAAAGGGGTGAGAATTAAATGAATTCCTGGGTAGTTTAGAAGTAAATACTATTGTTTTCATCATACAATTCTTTACTCCCAAACATATTTACCTGCCATGCAGCTTCTGAAGCATAGAATTTATCTAAATTTCAAAAACCAGTCAATTTGCTTGTCAGATAAGACAACTACCCCAGAGTAAAAGGAGAGGGAGGGAGAAAGTAACAGTATGGACACTGACTAAATGAAGCACGTGATTTCTAAACCAAAGTTTCTGAGAAACCCCACTGTCCATTGATTTCAGGAAATTGGTGAGTTAGTGCCTTGCCTCTGAGATGACTTCCAATTGATCACAAATTCATCTTGTTCCTGCATTGTTTGCATATCCTCTATTCTCTTAGAATTTGAGTTACTTGAGGACAAGGACTATTACTGTCGCTTAACCCAGCACCTGGCATATAAGTGCTGAAAAAATGTTTGTTGGTGGATTGATATTTATTTCAACCTAATTGACCCTTTGCAATGCAATGTATTTTTACTTATACCTTCAATTTTTTTTCTGAAAAAAGGGTCCATGGGCATCAGCAGAGAGACAAAAGGGTCCATGATACAAAAAAAGGTTAAGAATCAAGAATATCACTTGGCCAAGGTAGGCAATTTTCATAGTTCCTTTTGAGAAATGCTTATGTAGTTGGGGCTTTGACACAAAGTTGTAGAACTGGAATCATCGTAATGTTTCACAAAGCAATGATCTGAGGTATATTGATGCAAGTCCTGTTGACTTCACTAAGATTGATGACTGGGTCATGGGGGCAGCTGGATAGCTCAGTGGATTGAGAGCCAGCCCTAGAGACAGAAGGAACTGGGTTCAAGTTTGACCTGACACTTCCTGGGTATGTGACCCTAGGGCAAAACAATTAACCCCCATGGTCTATCCCTTACCATTCTTCTGTTTTAGAACTGGTACATAGTATAGATTCTAAGATGGAAGGTAAAGATTAAAAAACAGATTGCTAACTAGAATCAGTTAAGATCATGAATTATTTTAGAATTCTTTTTGTACATCCCCTAGTGTAGTATCATGAACAATGGATATTTATGTTGAAAGGAAAATTCTTTGTTCAGGTTTTAGACCTGATTAAGGAGACAAAATGCAGGAAAAAGAAAATTAAAAGGATTTTATTAAAAGTGCATCAAGGAAGCAACATTTGTATAGGCTGATCACTGGGGACTATTAAGGGTTTCAAGATGGGACTAGTTTTTATCAATACCTTTCAAATGAGATAAAGGAAATTTGGATAGGTCCATGTCAGTAAAAGAGGATTGGCCCTTGTACCTCATTTCCTCCTCAAGGTACCAAGGCCATGACAATTTTCCAGGCACAGACTGGTAGGGGGTGACTTAATATTTGACAAATATCATGTAATAAATGCTGCAGACTCAGTGGCGCCTCCCTCTACCTCTGATTGACAAGCAGGTCTGAGAACAATAGGTCACTGCAGTCGGCATAACTTTCAATACTTAGTAAGTATTTTAAAGGAAAATTATAAAAATTGAAGAATAACTTGAGATGACAAACTCTTCAAGAATGTAAGAATATCACTCATTTTTAAGTAATATTTTTGTTGAAAAATTTTTTAAGTTCAGAGGGAAAAAATAAAGAGCTGACAATTTTTTAAAATCCCAGCAAGAGTGAGAAACCAGAGGCAAATTACAATATGCTCAAACCTGGGAAGTTTTTAGAAATATGAAAATGTTCATATCTATTAAAGGAATTGAGTAGAAATCTTAAAAGGTGATTGGCAAAAGAACCTTGTTCTGACTAGAAGAAAATCTATGTATTGGGGTTTGAGGGATATTCTTTGTTCTAATTTTTCCTCCTTTCTTCCTTGACATAAAGAGAAAACCAAGGCAAAAGGGCAAAGGGGTTATTTTGGAACAAAATTGCAAATTAGGAAAAGCTATAAAATTGAAAAATACATATATTCTTCTGGATGACATTGAACAGGAAATTAGCAGAAGCTGAAATAATATCATTTTCCCCCTGAAAAATTACAAATTAAGGCTTTTAATTGTTCTGATTTCCAAAAGAAGATAGAGCTGTGCTTTAGTAGATAAAGGAAGCTGAAGTATTGACACTGTAAAACTGTGTAAAATTGAGTCTTTTGATACTGAAAACAATAGAGATGGGGAAAAGTAAAGGTTTTCTTCTAGTAGGAAGAAGCCAGGATTTGGATGTGACAGGGGTCCTTTTCTTTGAAAAGATGTTTGTATTTCTTTAATTTTTGCCTTGCATTGTATCTCAGATTTGTTAAATGATAGCAATTATAAGAGATTTCGCTATCATTTGTGCTATTATATAAATAAAAACAGAAAAAGCAAAATTAGCTAGATTATGTATTATGCCTATGTTTGTTTGTTTGTTTTTCATTTCTTTATGCCCAAATTAATTGCCTGGCCTACAGAATAAATACCAGGTACCGTGGTTCACCTGGTGGGGGTTTTTGGAAATATAAGCTGGTACACAGAAAAAATTATTCAGTTTCTCTAGAATTTGTCTTACAAATCAAAATATGTAAAGTGATAGTAAATATCATATAGCAGTAAGAATCATGTCATCTATAACACTATCCTAAGATACACTTGATTTTTTGGTAAATGAGACTAATTAGTTAGGCCCTCCTGGTACTTTGGAGAAGTGAACCAGTTTGAAAATGGTGGAGAAGTCTGTGATTCATTCATATTCTTCTGTCATACACTGATCTGATGCCTTGTATGCAGTGCCTGTTCAGCTGAGTACTGATTAGCTGAATAATTTGTATATATATATAAATT
>NC_058130.1:538252484-538262719 GCF_016433145.1 Gracilinanus agilis | reverse complement strand
CCTGAAAAATTACAAATTAAGGCTTTTAATTGTTCTGATTTCCAAAAGAAGATAGAGCTGTGCTTTAGTAGATAAAGGAAGCTGAAGTATTGACACTGTAAAACTGTGTAAAATTGAGTCTTTTGATACTGAAAACAATAGAGATGGGGAAAAGTAAAGGTTTTCTTCTAGTAGGAAGAAGCCAGGATTTGGATGTGACAGGGGTCCTTTTCTTTGAAAAGATGTTTGTATTTCTTTAATTTTTGCCTTGCATTGTATCTCAGATTTGTTAAATGATAGCAATTATAAGAGATTTCGCTATCATTTGTGCTATTATATAAATAAAAACAGAAAAAGCAAAATTAGCTAGATTATGTATTATGCCTATGTTTGTTTGTTTGTTTTTCATTTCTTTATGCCCAAATTAATTGCCTGGCCTACAGAATAAATACCAGGTACCATGGTTCACCTGGTGGGGGTTTTTGGAAATATAAGCTGGTACACAGAAAAAATTATTCAGTTTCTCTAGAATTTGTCTTACAAATCAAAATATGTAAAGTGATAGTAAATATCATATAGCAGCAAGAACCATGCCATCTATAACACTATCCTAAGATACACTTGATTTTTTGGTAAATGAGACTAATTAGTTAGGCCCTCCTGGTACTTTGGAGAAGTGAACCAGTTTGAAAATGGTGGAGAAGTCTGTGATTCATTCATATTCTTCTGTCATACACTGATCTGATGCCTTGTATGCAGTGCCTGTTCAGCTGAGTACTGATTAGCTGAATAATTTGTATATATATAAATTTATACATATAAAATTTTATATATATATACATATATATAAATGTAGCTCATTGTACCTAGAATACAATAAAACATTTGTTGAATTGAATGGCACTGAATCAAAGCTAATTATTAAATAAATTAAAAGTTTCTTCAAATAAATTCAATACGACATTTATAAAATACCTGCTATTTGCAGAGCTTTGAACTGGCCTCAAAGACACAAAACACAGGTCTTGCACTCAAAAGCTCAAGGTATAATGGTGGTACAGGGATGGATATGAGTGAATGAATGAATGAATGCATGAATGAATGAATGAAAAAGCTGACTTTTCCACACACCATACTAAATACTGGGGGACACAAAAATAAAGGGCAGCTAGGTGACATAGTGAATAGAAAGGTCCTGCAGTCAGGAAGACTTTTGATCCTGGGCAAGTCACTTAACAAACCTTGTTTGTCTCAGTTTTCTCATCTATAAAATGAACTGGAGAAGGAAATACCAAATCATTCCAGTATCTTTTCCAAGAAAACCCCAAATGCAATAATAAAGTCAGACACAACTGAAATGACTGAAAAGCAACATAAATAAAAAGCAAATATAATCCTTGCCCTTAATGTCCTTACTTTCAAATAGAGGAGAACGCTACACATACAAGAAAGGGTAAAATTTTGATACTAAAAGATCATGATTAAGACAAAGGAGAGATACTGAATCAATAACTTCTGAGTTATGTCTGACAACATGGGCCATGGAGCCAAATGTAGGTGGCAGTTCCTAGACTCTGATTTCGAGGAAAATTTAGAGGAAGAGTTCACATTCAGTTGGAACAATGGGAGAAGATGTTAAGTAAAGACAGCACTATTGAAAACCATGCTGACTCAGTGACCCCACCTTGTCAGTCAGTGTTGGGGAAGGCTACTCCCAGTTTGCTGCTTTTGGGTTACCTGCTTTCTAGCAGTTAGCAGGTGATCCTCAGCTATTAGCCAGCAAAGTAGGGGAAATTGGGGAAAAGCTAAAGTACAGCCACCCATTCCCTTTTGCTGATGGTGGATCCATCTAAATTGCCTTTTTCTCATTACAAAAAGCTGACTCCATCTTGAATCCTTGGTGATTTCTAGTGATCAACCTCTCAATGTATTGCTACCTTGACATATTTTAAAATAAACTCCTTTTAATTCCTTTTTTCCTAAGTTTTGCCTCATTAATCAGGGTGAAAGCCAAAAAATATTTTAACAGCACCTCGAAGGAAGAGGATTTTAAAAGGAAGAGAAATGGAGGGAATATATTAGATACATATTGTAAAGCCTGCCCAGATGCAGAATAAAAGCAGGAAATTGTAGTTCACTATGGTTGAAGCTCATATTGTGTAAAGGGGGAGGGTAATATGAAATGATTCAGGAAAGGTAAGTTAGGACATAGAGACATTGGAGAAGAGCATAAATGATAAGCCAAGTAGTTTGAACAGTATTCTATAGAAAATAAGGGACTACTGAAAGTTTTCAAGGAAGAGTGATATCGTTAGACCTGTGCATTAGGAATATTAACTTGACAGCTATGAAGGAGAAAAAGAAGAGCAGCTGACATTTATATGACACTCGAAGGTTTGCAAAATGCTTTTATGTACATGATCAGTTAGAAGTCTATTAAAAATAGTTCATGTGAGAGTGTGAGAAATAATAAGGCTTAAATTTGGTTGGTGGCAGTATGAGAGGCAAGGTGATGGATGATATTAAGGAGGCAGAAAAGCAAGCCTTTCCAACTGATTGTGTTTGAGGGTAAAAGTAAGGTGATTCGTAGACTTTGAGCCTTAATTATACCTGGGACAAGGATAGATGGGTAGCACAGTGGACGGAGCGCCAGATCTGGAGTCAAGACGACCTGGGTTCAAATCTGTCCTCAGATATTTCCTAGCTGTGTAAGACTGGGCAAGTCATTTAACTGAAATTGCCTAGTATTTATTCAAAGGCAAAATAATAATAGTAATGATACCTGGGAGAATGGTGGTAGCATCAATAGAAACAGACTGGACCAGGTTTGGGGAGAAAATAATGAAAGAAGTTTATGATAAGTTGAATTTGAGGTAGAAGCAGGACATCCAGATGGAAATGTCTGTTGGACCAAGTGGAAACACAGGACTAACTCTTAGGGGAACTCAAGGATAGAGAAATGGATTGTGAAATCATTTGCATAGAGGTAACAGGAAAAACTGTAATAATGGATGAGATTACCAGGAATGAATGAGTAGTGTGGTAGTGGATGGAGTGAATGTAAAGCAGAGCTCTAAAATTCAGCCTCTTTTTGTTGGTGCAGAACTACGAATTTTTTTTTTGTATTTAAATATGTGGACTCTTGGACCACAGTTTGTTGTTGATATTGAATATGGTTTCTAGAAGTTTAGCAATAAAGAGAAACTTATATAATATAATACTATAGGAGGATGGCAAGATCACAAGAAAACTTTTATTTTGATTTTTATGATAACGGAAACTGAGCAAGTTTGTAGACACAGTGTTATGAGTCAGAAGAGAAGAATAGAATGAATGAGAGAAAAAGTGTCCCTGAAATAGCATGACAGAGGAAAGAGGAGGTCAAGGATAACTGTTTCTTCAACTTCTGAGAATTGAGTAAAGGAAAAGATGAAACATGATAAAGTAGAAATACCACTGAACTTGAAGTCAAGAGGACCTGTGTTCTAATCATGACTAATCAATAATTATAATAACAATAATAGTAGCTGGCGTTTATTTTGCACTTTCAGGTTTTTGAAGGAATTTATAAATATTATCGCATCTTATCCTTATATTAATCCTTGGAAGTAGGTACTGTTATTAAACCCATTTTATAAATGAGAAAATTCTGATGGACAGAGATTAAGTAATTTGCCCAAGGTCACACAGCTAGTAAGCATCTGAGGCAGGGTTTAAATTCAAATATTCCTTATATAAAACCCAGTGGAATTGCATGTGGGGTATGGGAAGGGGGTGAGAAGAGGGGAGAGAAAGAACATGAATCCTGTAATCATGGAAAGGTTTTCTTAATTGATCAATAAAAAGATTTAAAAATAAAACAAATAAACACATACACAAATAAATAAAAGAAACAGGCAAACAAACAAATTAATTAATTAATGAGCAAATGAATGAGTAAATAAATAAATAAATGGATGGGCGAGCAGATAAATAAATAAATAAATTCAGGTGTTCCTGGCTCCAGGCTCAGTGCTCTATGTACTATACTACCTAGCTTATTCATAACCCATAATGAGGGCAACTTATACAACTTGAGGCAAGTCATTTAACTACTTTGGTTCTTCATGTTCAAGATGAGGGGGTCTTTGTGGCTCAAACATGTGGTTCTAAGTCACATTCATCACAATGCTGTGGGACAGAGATGTTTTCAAAGATGAAGATGAGGGAGTTCATGATGGGTAGCTTCAATCTCATCCATGACATAGGCAGTGAGGTCACCTGCTGAGAGAGGAGGGAGTTAGAGCTTAATTGGGGGCTTGAGAAATGGGGAGAAAATTTGAAATAGCTGCTGTGGGAAGCATGATAAGAAGTCAATTGGGGATGAATAAAAGGATTGCTGTGCAGCAGTAATGATGGTCCAGTTGAAGTGAGACGACATGATTTTTTTTAGCGGCTGTCTCTGCTTCCAACAGCATTTGGAGCTTGGAAAGAAAAACAATGGAAGTCACTGTTGAAGATGATGTAGGATTGGGAATTGGTAGGAAAAAGAAAGTATAAGGACAAGAGGGGTTTCAAGTATGGAGGATGAGTTTTTGTGAAAATGGCAGGCTCCAGGGACAAAAGCCAGGAAGGAAGGGAAGGGAAGCCAGAGCAGAACAGGGTGAAGAAATAAGCTCAAGAGGAATAAAGCCAAGGGAGATAGGGTAGGAGATTATGATTGGAGAGGAGAATCTCAGATCTCAGAAATCTGAAGGATGAGGAAGAATTTCAGGTGATTGATGGCTCAGTAAATGGATGCATATAAAAGTATTGATTAATAGACATTAAAGCATTGATTAACAGGCATAAAGCACTGTGATAAGCAGTGGAGGTATAAACAGAAAGGCAAGGTGGTCCCTACATTCAAGGACTCACATTCTAATGGGGAGAGATAAACCAAAATAGAGATTTCAGTTCCAAATCAAATAGAAAGTCTCAGAGATCACTAGGGTTCCTTCATTGGATGGTGGCAGTGTTGTTCATTTGTTTTAGTCATGTCTGACTCTTTGCAACTTCATTTGGGATTTTCTTAGCAAACATACTGGAGTGGTATGTTTTTCCCAAAGCCATTGTATTTATTTGCCCTGGGGTGGGGATTTGAGACTTTTTTGAATTAGGGTTGTCCCTGTCAATGATGGGAATGGTAGAAGAAGTGGTAGTCATGGAAGCTGAAGAGAAATCTGTGTGTTATAAGAGTTATCAACATGAATACCAAAGCCAACAAAACAGTGATGGCATGAGGGTGTTCTGTTGAAGTGAGAGTATGATTTAGTCTTTTTCAGTCATATCTGACTCTTCATAACCTCATTTGGGATTTTCTTGGCAAAGATACTGGAGTAGTTTGTCATTTCTTTCTCCAGCTCATTTGACAGATGAGGAAGCTGAGGCAAATAGGGTTAAGTGATTTGCCTAGAATTACATAGTCAGTGTCTGAGGCCATATATGAACTCAGGAAGAGAAGTCTTCCTGACTTTAGGTCCAGCACTCTATATACACTGTGCCACTTAGCTATCCTTGAATTGTCCGTAGAGATGAGAAAAGTAAGCTAAACGCTGAAGTGAAGTCATTGACAAAGGTAGAAGCCTATCTTGGTTTTATATGACAAAAATGTGGATCTAAAGAGCATGGTTTCAACTACAAAACAGAAAGGACATTTTGCTGATGGTTATGTACTTTCTCCTGACACTGTGGAGAGAATGGGGAATGGAAAAAAGGGGTGCACAGAGCAAGAAAGGAATGGGCAGCATTGGAGAGGGTGAGAAAGTAGCAAGGGAGGTAGTATCTTTAGTCAGATTTCAATTCACATCAAGTGATAGAAGGGTGGAAGGGCAGAATGAGTGGAATGGATTGAAAGATAAAGAGAAATTTGTAAACAATAGAGCAATAGTTTCAGAAGTGATTTCACACTGATTTCTATTCTAAATTGAATCCCATAGTTTCAGTTGCAGCAGCAGAGACCAAAGGATTTAATGGTGAGAACAGACTGATTGTTAGAAGATCAATGAACAGATTCTTTCTTCTATGTGGTTCCTCTGGATTTGACTGCAGTAAGAAACAGCTCTGAGTTGCATCTTAAACTACATACAGTTTTATTTTAGTATTGGCTATATTTCCAGAGCTCCAATGATTATCTCCACCTCCTTTCTTCGCCATACCCTTAAAAGCTAAGAGCAGGGAATGGCAACCTTTTTGGCCATGAGAGCCATAAACGCCACATTTTTTCAAATGTAATTTCGTGAGAGCCGTACAGTGCTCACAGTGCGCTCCTGTAACAGTGCCTGAAAAAAAAATTGACTTTATGGCTCCTGCAGAAAGAGCCATATCTGGCCCTCAAAAGAGCCAGATATGGCTGGAAAGCCATACGATGCCAACCCCTGGCTAAGAGGGTAGTACCCAGCCCTTTCATCCAATACTTACTCATAAAAGGTACTAATTTAAGGTCTAACTAAACTAGTTAGTTTAGCTAACTAGCTGTGACTCAGTTGGCACTGAGAATAATATCACAGAATGTGTCAACTGCAAAACAAAAGATTACTCAGGTATTTGATGTGAGCAGCAGTGGAAGGAGCTGACTTTTGAACAAGGAAAAATGCTTAAATAAAGGAAGAGAAACTTCCTGATAAGGAACCTATAAAAGAAATTTCTAGATAAAGTTGGAGATTAGACTCAATGATCTCTAAGATCCCATCCAAGTCTAATATTCTATATTATTCTAATAATAAACTAAAGATGACCTATTAGAATAAAATTATTCTCCTATAAATTACATGAAAGCAAAAATAGTGTCTTTGGGGTCTCCCACATAAAAGATATTCAAAAAATGTCTCATGGATGAAGGAATGAATAAAAGAATAAATGATATCTCAAGCTGGGAAGACAATTGAGATTATCTTTTCTATTTACCAACTTCTAAAAAGAACTATGTCCAAATTTTCCTAAAATTCCACATTTCTAGAGTGCTCCAGCAAAGGAAATTCTAGTTTTCTATAGCAACTTATATCAGCAATTAAAAAAATAAATTCTCAGGAAGTTCTTTTCTACACCTAACTTAATCCTCACTATTATTAATAAAGTCCATTTGCACTACAAATGTATGGGGCAGTATAAAGAACATTGGACTTGGAATTAAGGGATCTGAGTTTACTTCTTCGTTTTGCCACTAACTAGCTGTGAGACTTTAGACAAGTCTCTAGTCCTTTCTGGACCTGTTTCCTTATCTTTTAAAATGAGGGATTTGAACTAGATGATCTCTAAGGTCAGTTAATCAATAACCACTTATTAAGCACCTCCTACGTGTCAGGCATTGTGTGGTGCTAGGGGTAAAAAGAAAAGCAAAAGAACCTCAAAGTGTTCACAGTCTGATGGGAGGAGACAATGTACAAATAACTATGACAAAGGATAAGCTGTATTTATTTGGTTTTTATAGGATAATTAGGAAGTAAATAGGGGACAAGGTAAATTCAAAGTGATTTACATCTCTAAATCTGTGACTAAATATGAGTATGATTTTTTCACTCACCTCAATTACAGCCATGTGATCATCATCTTCTTTCTTCTATTTCAATGCTCTATTCAACTTTTCCTTATAATTCCTCCTTTCCAAGACGAATCACATTCATTATTTCACCAAATTCACCATATCTCCTTTCAAATTCCAGAGAACTAAAATAGAACCAGCATCCTCATAAGGGATAAATGTCTTCATTGTCCAGTGTCTGAATATTTGCATGTATCATTCACTTACTCACCAAATATTTGTTATGCAATTGTTATGTGCCACATTAACCTAGTCATTGACAGTATTTATCAAGTTGCTGTCTTGAGGAGAGGGCTCTTTCCCTTGTGTGGAATATAGCTTATCAAAGAGTATAAAGATCTGGGAAATGCACTCTATGACAGAAAACAAGAGACCCAGCCTGCAGAGTTAGATTTTCTTTCCAGAGATACTAGAAGGTCTCCACCATATTGGTTTGATCTTCAATTGAGGATTTATGGAAAACATAAGGCAGTAAGGAGAGGAAAGAGGAACCATTGCTGAAGTCAAAGATCTTTCAAAGTCTCAAAGAATGTTCTCACAACACTGCCTACAGGACTTAGCACTAGTACCTATTAAAAGGCAAAAACTAATGACAGATTTGTAAGTGAAAAGGATGTGGTAAGAGCAAAAGACACATGGTTCAACCTAAGCAACAGAAAGAGGCTTTTTGAAAACTGAGACTCATTCCTGGATATGTAGCTAGAATTAGGAAACTTGACAGTCAATGTGGCTACAAGCTTCTGAGCCTATTACCAGGGGACCAGGGAGAAAGCCTGGCTTGACAATAGTATGAGCTCTGGGAAGAGGTGCTGAGAACTTCCTAAGTGCATTTGGAGAACTAATGCAAGGGCTTAAAAGCTGAGCCAAGTGGGCAGCGCCAGTTCTGACTTCCTGAATGCCGCACTTAGGGAAAATGTTTCAACAAAATAGAATTAAATGCAGGTCACCAAGGGAGTTAGAGGCTCTGCTGACTTGACTGAATCACAGTCAGAAACTAGGATTAAATTGTTTAATTTTTGAAAATTTCTCCCCTAATTTTCTCAAATAAATGTCATTTCCCATGATCCCTAATTTCTAAATGCTAATGAAATAAGTACTCTGGCTAATTATTTACAGAAATTTCCATTTTTTCAAATAGCAAAAGCATTTCAAGACCCATTTCAAAAAATACAAAAATGGCATTTGTGTTGAGAGTTAAAGATAAGTTTTAAACAATAGAAAAATGTCACTTATTCCATAACGTTTGCCATTCTTTTCATGAATCTATCCTAATGTCTTCTAATGATGTACAGATCCCTGGGAATAGGCAAGTCACTGACAGAGTTTGAAAAGCATGTTCTCAGAGACTTAAGACTTTCATCTCTCTAGTATTTCTCTAAGAAGCAGGATAATGGCAAGATCTGATTTATAAGGAGAATAGTGCTGTTATACATTTCAAGTAGACAGCTTTCCAGTGACTAACTAGAGATGTTGAAATATGAGGGCTGGGTCCAGATTCTCTCCTGTGATCAAATCCACTCTGTTTGGTAGTTCTAGGTCAGACAACAAAGAGGCAATGCCTACTTGGAACAGACCAGTGGACATAAGACAGAATTCTGAGGCTTGGCCCTGGCCACATTTCTCAAAGGAATTAGAATCATAATGAGAACTCTCCCCCCTCCCCCCAGCATTCCAAAAATACTGATTCCAAGACAAACATCGGCTAAGGTCATAAACCTGGAAGAAAATACCATCAATTTTAGATTCACAGCTCCCCCAACTCCCTAATAATGATTCAATAAGATTTATAAAGTGCCAGCTGGGCAGAGGATTCCATCAGGATCTCCTGTCTTTTCTGTTTGAATATCATGCTCCAGGTGACAGTGCTACCCCAGGTGTGGATGGGATGGAAGAGATGGATCTGAGATGAGCAGCCTCTTTGCAAATCCATTGTAGAGACTGTCCTCACTTCTGAGGCTACAGCTTTTGTTCAAGAGGACTATTGCCATCATTTAAAGGACCTAATGCCATCAATGAGCTCTCCCTCTTTCTTCATGTTCCACAAGGCTTAATTTTAAAAGGACCACCCACATTCCGACTCATGGCCACCATTTTCTTCACTATTTTAATGTGTATCTGTGCTCTAACCAATGTGGATATTCCTTATATTGTTAAAGATTACAATCATTCTTTGCCGGTCATGGTCATGTCCTCCACCAAATCCTCCAGCAAAGTTTATACCCTACATGTTCAAGACAATTTTGGGGCATCTTTTAATATTCCTTGGGATTTTATTCCCTTGCTCTTCTATTCTTTGTTATAATGGGTGGGAGGGAGGGTTATATTAGAAAATCAGGTTAAAAAAAGATCAATAGAAACAAAAAAATTAAATCCATAAAATTATATACTGAAGGAAAAAAAATCATGAGTAGTAATGTGATACTTGGACTCTCCATTTGTTATCTCTTGCTGTTTCCTTTTACAGACAATACACTCACTGGATGATATAATCCAAGAAAAGGCAGGCCACCAACATGCAGATACACACACACACACACACACACACACACACAATTATCAATTATCCACACATAGTTTATCCACATGGTGGATATTGTCTCCTTCTCATCCTTGAGGCATTTGGGCCACTTTCTACCCAAAACACATACCTATATATATATATATATGTATATATATATATATACATATATATATACTT
>NC_058130.1:538170464-538249516 GCF_016433145.1 Gracilinanus agilis | reverse complement strand
TGTATCATATATATATATACTTGGGGTACATGTACATATATATACATACATACATATATATATATATATATATACACACACTGATAGAACCTCCTCAGTTGATATGTCTTCAAGGAGTGCAAACTAATTAGTCTAAGAGAAGTGTATCAAGGACTGAGAGTTTGCTGCAGGGAGGAGGATAACATAATGCATTGCAGAGCCACCTGGAAATGGTTTTGGATTATCACTGCTTTGAATTGTCTACTGTCAGGATCTTTTTTCACTCAGATGGGTAAAAGCTGAATTTCTAAGAGTTTTGCAGGCTATGAAAACAGAGCAACAGATTAACATTAGATCTGAAAATGACTCTCCAGTCTACATCAAGAAAAGTCTATGAAGGCCCTGCCCACAGTTTTTTGTGTGTGGCAAAAAAACTAAAATTTGCCAATGAATTAGAAGACCCATGCAACTTTCTGCCTTTGAAGGGGAAACCTGTTGCCATGAAGTGCTTCAGTACCCAAGAGTAGCTTTATTTTCAATAAATTTATTGTTTAAAATGATAGCCTTGCCACATTATATCTGGAATATACCTAAGATTGTTAACAGATATGGGGGCTCTTCATATGGAATCCGTGGATTCCAGTATAAATTCAACCAATATGTGAATTTGCTTACTGCTCTCCCCCCACTGTATTTTTGATAGCTATATTTCAAAATAATTGTTTTCTTTGTAATCCTCTATGCTTTTTTTTATACCCATAAAGACATTATTTTGAGAAGGGGCCCATAAGCTTCAATAGAGTGCCAAATTACAAAAAAAAAAGATTAATAATTTGTGCTTAAACGTAACCAACTTATTTTATGGATGAGAAAATGGAGATCTAGAAAAAATGAAATAATTTCCTTAATGTAACTGAACTAGTTAGTACCAGAGCTTGGGCTATCTTCCAATTCTGTTACCATCATGTCCAAACCTTTTTTCGCTATACCACAGCTGAGGTAGAACGAGAACATAGTCTCCCTGTTCATGTCCTGAATGGTTCTCTAGTAATCTAAGAGGTCAGCTAGTCACCAAATAAGTCTAACTTGTTATCAGGTGCCAACTAAATCCCTGGAAAAATTTAGACCAACCCAAGAGATTTTAGCACCACTGAGTAACAATAGCTTTTCTGGGAACAGGTTGCAGGCAGCCCTTGTTAGTCAGTTCCCAATTATCCATTCTGGTGTAAGTAAGATAACCTTGAAACTCAGGCCAACCCTAATGGCTCCTTGTTTTCATGGCCTACTCTCTCTCAGAGAACTTTTCTTAACTGGAGAAACAAAGCCCAGCATTATCAATCTTATCCAGTGTATAATAGGCACTCAATAAATGTTTATCAATTGATCAATCACCTGATTGATCAATTTGTTTCCAATTCCAACATGGTCCTGGATATGTAGGAGATACTTGAATTTAGATTTTCATTTAACAATCAATCAATACATGTTCACAGAATGTCTACTATGTACCAGGCACTGGGCTTGGAGCTGGAGACACAAAAGAATAAAATAATCCTTCGTCACAAAGAGTTTACATTCTGATTTCAAGGGCACCTCCTTGGCCGTTCTTTCTCTTCCCCTTTTTCCTCTCCTAGAGAATCTCTGATGGAAGTGCTAAGGCAGGTTAAGATAGCCAAATGGTTAGCAGTTGGAGAAAGAAAAGGGAGACCGCAGTAAGGCTAAGATGCCCAACTACCGCATAATGAGCCCCCCAAATGACAAAGGACTTGGCTAGCTGGAATCCGAGTCCTTCCCAAAGCTGACATCTGCTTCCAGATGCTCCTGCTTCCAGAGCAGAGAGAGACAGAGCCCACGTCCTCCAGGGTGGGCAGCCCAGGCCTCATGGAATAGAGGGAGCAACTTCCCCATCAGTCAACAGCATCAGTTTGTCTCTCTCTTTTCTATCCCACTGTCATTATGGGCCTGAGAACTGGTGGCACAGACAATCACATGGCCACATAATTACTGGAGATTATGTCTCTGCAGCTGCCAGGGAGCCAGTGGCATCTTGCACTGCTGGCTTTCTTTTAGGAGAAACTGGCACGAAGCAATTGCTGCTCAGTAGGCAGCCGCCTTCATCTTGGCATGGTCCAGCAGCACTCAGGGCTTCTGCTCACTCCCCTCCAGCCCACACCCTCTCCTCTCATTCCAGAAGGAATTAGCCTACCTCTGACTAGGTGCTATGCTGTTCCATATGGACCCCCTAACAAAAGACACAAAAAGCCGAATGCTCAGCATTAAAGTAGAGGCTCACACTGCTATCTGGTGACCTCTGCAACCTCAATCAGAAATGAAGCTTCCTTATTCTGTATACAGCACTGTTGGGCTATTGGGGGGAAAAAAGCCTATGAAATACAAGTTTCTTTTTCCTCTCCCCCATTCTCTTTTTAGTATCAAAACCCTTCCCATGCAGAAATGAGTCAAAGGGAAATGCTGGTTTGTTCTTATCTGTGGGCCTTGGAAGGGAGATGGGGTGAACCAGTTCAGACAAGTTTAAATACAATTAAACAGGTGGCTACTGTCTTCCAAGCATCAGTAATTTTACAGCTAACCACCTATGACTGGGCTAAGGTCAGATTCTCTTCTAAACGCAAAGCTGCTAAGTTCTGAGGGAAATCAATGGGATGGGGCGAGAGAATGAAAAGCAGATAAGCTAGTATCTGGTAGATTAGGAACAAGGCAGAATCTCTTAGCTTTAATGATGGCAAATAATAGGGAGAAGGCCTTCAAATTATTATGAAAGTTGAATTCTCCTTCAAAATGTCTATTTGGCCTGCTTAGTTTGGTCCAGCTCAAATTCACCTCTTTACAAATAGGAAGAGAATACTATTGATTCCCCAGCAGGTAGGTGATGCTGTGGTTAGAATGCCAGGCCTGAAGTCCAGAAGACTCATCTTTGTGAGTTCAAATCCAGCCTCAGATGCTTACTAACTGTTTGACTCTGGCTAAGTCACTTAACCCTGTTTGTTTCAATTCTTCAACTGAAAAGGGAGTTGGAGAAGGAAATGGCAAACCACTCCAAAATCTTGGCCAAGAAAACCTCAAATGGTGTCACAGAGTCCAATATTACTAAAACAACTAAACAAAACTATTGTTTCAGCCACTAAGATATTTGATTTAAGGTCTTGTCTTCTCCTGAGCCACGTACGTGATCTGATACCTAAAACTCACCCAACTAACCAGGCATGGAGCTCTTGTCCATTCCTATGACTTTCTACCAGTTACCTTTGAAGTATACAAAAAGCACACCTCTGCTCTAACAAATACACCTAAAATTCAGTTGCACACATACATGACTTCAAATTAAATAAAATGTTACCTCCAGCATGAAGCCATTTTTTAATCTTTGCCAGCTGCTAGTTTCTTCTCACTATAATTATTGTTGTCAGTCATTTCAATTGTCTGATTCTTCATAACCACATTTATTTTTTCTTGACAAAGATATTGGAGTGATTCACCATTTCCTTCTCCAACTCATTTTGTAGATGAGGAAACTGAGGCAAACAGGATTAAGAGATTTGTCCAGGGTCACATAGCTAGTAAAGTTCTGAGGATGGATTTGAACTCAGTTTTTTCTGACTCCAGGCCTGGTTCTCTATCTATTGCCTCATCTAGCTCCCCTTCCACCATTACTGTATTTTTGGGGGTCTACACTATATAAACTTCTATGTGTTCATATTTCTTCTGATATAATAAAAACTTCTAGAAGGCAGGGACTATTTCATTTCCAACTTTGTGTGCTCAACACCCATCACAATACCTATCTAAAGCAGACATTCCATAAATGTTTTCCAATTTATTAATTAACTTGTATCCAACTCTTAGCACAGTGCTTGGCATAGAATTGGTGCTTAAATACTTGCTATATTGAATTATGTTAAATTCTGATTACCATTTGACAAATTATATGATAAACAACATAAAGTTGGCATTGCTTACAACAAAGATGATATACTTAGTAGTAATAGTGAGTCAATTGATAAATATTAAGTGCCTACTATGTGCCATATCCTGGAGTAAGCACTGAGGATATAAATAAAGACACAACACCTTGCCCTCAAGGATCTCACCATCTAATGGAGAACATATTAAAATAGTTATGTATAAACAAATTCTATAAAGGATAAATGGGAAAGAATTGACAGAGGGAAGGCAACAGACTTCAACGGAATCAGGAAACTTTCTGTAAAAGGTGGGATGCCCAGAGTTGGGAAATGCAGTGCCTTATTCAAGGAACATCAAGGAGGCCAATGTGGATGTACCTAAAAGTATATGGGGGAGATGTAAGGTGTAAGAGAATTGGAAAGGTGGAGGAAGAAGGTTATTAGGGTCTTTAACACTAAATAGAAGATTTTATATTTGATCTGAAAGGTAATAAGGAGTCACTGGAGTTTATTGAATGGTCAGATCTATATTTTAGGAAGGTCATTTTGACAGCTGATTGAAAGATGGACTGGAGTAGAGAAAGATTTACCATGAGCCAATCAGAAGACTATTGTAATGATCTAGGCATAAGAGGAAGATAATGTCCATCAGGGTGGTAGTAGTCAGATGAGAGGATGGAGAATACACAGGAGATGTTATAAAGTAAAACTGCCAGGGCTTGGTAAGAGATTGGATATAGGGGCAAGAGAGAGTAAGGAATCGAGGATGACACCTATGTTGTTAGCCTGGAGGTCTGGGAGGTAGGTGGTGCCTACATCAGCAATAAGGAAGTTTAGAAGGAGGGAGGATTGAGGATGAGACAAGGAGAGATACTAAGTTCAGTTTCAGACATGATGACTTTAAGATGTCTAAAGGATATCCAGTTCAGTACCTCCATTAGGCAGTTGGAGATGCAGGAATGGAAGTCAACAGAAAGGCTAGAGATTGATAAGTAAATCTGACAGTCATCCACCTAGAGATGAAAATTGAATCCGTGGTAGCTAATGAGATCACCAAGTGAAATAGTATATATAGAGAGAATAGAAGATGGCTGAGAACAAAACTCTGTGAGAAATCCACATCTAATGGGCATGAAGGCCCAGCAAAAGAGACTGAGGAGTGTTCAGATATATAAAGAGAACAAGGAAAGTAGTGTCATGAATGGAGTATAAAAGAGATGAGAGTCATTGACAGTGTCAAAGGCTTCAGAGAGATTAAGAAGAATAAGGACTAAGAAAAGACTATTACTTTTGGCATTAGTAACTTTGGAGAGAACAGTTTCTGTTGAATGATGAGGTCATAATCCAGACTCTGAGAGTTAAGAAAAGAAACAAATGAAAGAAAGTGGAGGTACCTAGTTCCCTTCTCAAGATGTTTAGCCACAAGAGAGGAAAAATATAGGATGGTAGCTAGTGGGGAAGAATGTATCAAGTAATGGTGTTTTGTTTTGTTTTGTTTTTTAAGGATGGGGAGACATGGCATATTTATAGACAGTAGGGAAACAGGACATAGGAAGAGATTGAGAGAACAATCTGCTGGGGAAGATAGGATGGCATATAGAAAGGATGGGACCTTAGTAAAGCGAAAGGGCACATTTTTACTCAAGTCAAAGATAAAGAAGGAAATACTGATAGGAGGCATCTAGGTGAAGCGAGATGAAGAACAGAGGAGAAGCAGGATGCCATGATAAATGGCCTCAAATTTTTTTCCAGTAAAACAAGACAATGTTCTCAGCTGAGTGTGAGGGAAATGGAAACCTTCAGAGTTTTGAGAAGGTATGAAAGAGTTTAGAAAAGCTGCTGTGAAGAGTAGGATAGTGAGCTAATGAGAGAAGTATAATAGAATTGCCTTGCCACAGTGAAGACTCAGTTGAGGTTAGGTTTGTCAAGGATTCAGCTGACATGGTTTTGTGATTTTCTCTAGCTTCAGTTAGTAGCATGTGTATAGGAGAGAAGACAGCAGATAATATGGGTGATCCAAGGTTGAGACTTGGCAGCACGTGGTCAGTAGTGTGATAAAGGGGCAAGACACTCAAGAGTACAGTATAAAATTGAATGGTTCACCAAGGAGTGAAGATAGAGAAAGCAGGTATGACTAGTTTGGAGGTAATGTTCTGGAAGACAACTGAATGGTAAAAAAAATTGGAGATCACAGTGTGAATGAAGAATAAGGTTTGGTGTTGCAAGGTATAAATATCGTTGCCATAATGATAAATATGAAAAATGATAAAGGCTGGTATAAATATATATATATTAGTAATTTAATTAAAGCCATGCTGATAGATAAAATCATTAGACCAAGCTCTTGTAAGCATTCAAAACTGCCACCTCCATTACTGTCTCCTGTTTCCTGGCCAAGAGCCTACTGGCAAAGAGCCCACTCCCTCCTATCCCAGGAGATTTAAGCTCTTCCCTGCATCAATACATCGGCCTCCCCATGCCCCAAAGACCCGGAAACAGAAACCAGTTGGACCATGTTGGATCACGGAAAATGTAGTTTTGATACATTTCCCATGTCCATAGAAATATATACACTTTTAGATGGCATTCCCAAATTTCACTTTTACAAAGGCAAAGGGAGGGGTGAAATGCCAATAAACTGCAATCAGATAAAGGAACATCCAAGTTTAAGAACTTGGAAATGGAGTATCTGTGAGTGATGGCAAGATCAAGGTAGTGATCATCTTTGTGTGTGACTGTGGTGGGGTAGAGGTCATGTGAAATGAATATATTAAGGAACTGTGATGCTATGGCACTTGAGGGAGTATCAATATGTATATCAAAGTCCCTTAGCATGAAGATATGTGTTGGAATGGAGAGAATGTAAGCCAGGCACTGAACTCATTAAGGAGCATCCTGGAGAAGAGTAGACAATAGCCTTGTTTTTTTCAAAGAAGCAGAGGAAACCCTTTATAGATAATTTATGAAGGAAGAGGATAAAAACTAAAAAGGATGGGAAAGTATGAAAGAGAATTCTTTACTCTATTATCTATCTTAAGCTAATTTATGTACCCCTACTTAGTACTTCACTAGACTGAAGACAAGATTAACTCACCCCTTGTCTACTTTTGAATTGAATCAACAAAAGATTAAACACCCTACTTAGTACTAGGTGTGAGGCTAGCAAGGTACTTAGAGAATTCACACTCTTAGAAATTCAATTATAACAGGAAACTGTGAACCTTTTTGATGAGAACTTAACCTTCAGAAGGTAAGAGGGTGATCCTACAGACACTGTTCCCTGGGCAGTGCTAGACAATTTGGAAACTGTGATTGGCCCCTGTGAAAAGGGGAAGGGACAAGAAGTCACCATAAAAAGCAAGCTCCGAACTCCTTCAGGGCAGATTGTCTTTGAGAAGGTAGTCTGAAGAGATTGTCTTCTGGAGATAGACTTAGATAATCTTCAAGGGATCTTCACTGGAGACTACAGCTTGGATTGTGGGCTTGGAGCTTGGTTTCTACTTGGAGTCTGACTCTTGTATTACTTTGTTGAGTGAGTAAAAGGCTGACCCCTTTCCTAGCTTCTGGAGAGACTAGCTTCCATTTTGGAGGAGGTTGTGTAGTTACTCACTACCCGCCTTCCTGGTTGAGAGCTATAGGATAGATAACTTCTCTATCTCCTTCATATTTCTCTTCTTTATTGTTTCCTCTCTATTTGTAAATAAATTTCTGACTCAAGATATAATAAATACTGATGACCACATAATTTCATATAATCATTGGCCAACCATTAAATTTTACATAGGTATTTACAAAGGAAACTGTATATTAGAAGGAATCCTCAAACATGGAGCTATGTAAATATCTAAATGAAACTAGCATACTACTACTTACTCTCTTTTTTATCTTTTTAGGTATCATTACAAACTTGGTCTGATTCTCAGTTTTAGGGGCTACTCACTATCATGGAATTTCATTTTCAAGACTATAGAATTTTATAAGTAAAAGAAAATCAACTAACCTCCATTCTTATAAGTGTTTGGTCTGATACTTGCTGTACCTTAAAGACACAATTTATAAATGTCACAGGTTGATGTGACCTTAGAGACCACTTAATTTATAGATGAGGTAAATTAAGGTTAAAGAAGTAAAGTTATTTTCAAGGTCAAACAGCAGGGAAGGAAAGAGCTGGGAACAGAACCCATCTCTGATTCTTAAGTCCTCCAATTATCTCCATCATTCTACACCCCTCCTCAAAAGATAGAATCCACTTCAAAATCATACTTCATTACTTCCATTTCATGCTCTGCCAATAATTCCTTAGGTTATTAAAGTTAATAAGAATAAGATTAGACCTATGATTTCACTGAAATGGGATGCTCCCAGTTGAGAAAATCCCTTCTTTCACTATAAGTTGTCACTTTCTCTGCAACTTAGATCTTAGAGAGTTTTCCAGAGCATGGAGAAGTATTGAAATTATATAGCACCTCATTTGTTTGAGAAATTGCAATTGTATCTTAATCTTGTCCAAGATATTTGGGTAGCAAAACCAAACAGGTTCCTTTCATCTGTATTTCAAATTGGTTGTATGTCTACACTTGGAAACCAGTCCAGTGTTTTTCTTGAATACTAATTCTATAGGAAATTTTGAAACTCTTAAAAAATAAAAAAAAAAGAATTCCATGTGAAGTTGCTTAAGAAGTATTTTATCCCTGTCTCAATCCCTAAACACACACACACACACACACACACACATTTTCTACTTAGATTAAAATTAGAACCAAATATTAGTTGAGCCTTCCTAAAAAATACATTTTAATCACATCCATTGCATGTACTCAGTCCATTGTGATTCCAAGGTATAAATGGTATCATTCTATTCTCAGGTGAGCTGTTTGCAGTTTCTTCCTGATTATGGAGTGGCTCTTTTTTATATGTGCTTTTATAATTGAAATAGTTGCATCATTACATCTTTTAAGCCTACTCCTCTCCTACCAAAGCTTTATCCCCTTTGAAACAGAAAAAGGGACAAAAGGTTGGTGGAAATTAAAGAATGCCAAGGCATCATGCCAGTTACAAATAAAAAAGATGTAAGAAGTTTGGACCAACCAATGCTCAGCTATTAGAGTTAGTTCAACCCACCCCAGGTAAGAAATGAGAAATTTTGAGGGCTAGTGAACATTGACTCTTCACAGTGGATCTGCTCCAAGTTATTTAACACAGGTGTTCTTGTAATAGTAACCCAATGATAGGGCATCTACTCTCCTGGTGGGTTGTTGTGAGCATTAGAATGTAGGGATCTCATACAAAACTTATCCACACATACAACAACTCAAAGTTGAGTTGGTATATATATATATATACACACACACATATATATGTATATGTATATGTGTATGTATATGTATATATGTATGTATATACATATATGCATGCATGTATGCACACATATATCTTTCTTGTATTTTTTTCTGCTTTGTTTTTAGAAGTATAGATTTAGAGCTGAAAAAACCATATAGTCCAACTTCCTCTTTATACAGAAGGGGACACTGAGACTTAACTAGGGAGGTTAAGTTCAAGGGTAAACTCAAAGAAAGCGATTGGGCAGGTAGAATCAAAGGCATTTAATGAAATAATGGCAAAGTAGGAAAGTATAAGGCATTACCATCATAGACCTGTGGCATATTCTCCCCAAAATTCCCTTCTTCCAAGTATCTTTCCTAGGTAAGTAGGAAAGACAATGATGTGGTCTCTCAGACTTAGTCATGTCTATGTATCTTTTCCTTTACTTATTTTTTCACTTGTGATAGTGGGTGAAGCCTGGAATGGGAGGAAAATCTGGAAAATCCCAAACATTGTAGCTATTTGGTAGTTTGGAGGCAAATAAGCATTACATGGGTAAAGATCACAAGTAACATATTGTGTAAAATCAGCCACTCATGCAAAGTCATTCTGAAGTGCATATGATTGGCTTACAAATGTTTCTAATGAGATATTGAGGCTTTGAGTATGTTTTAGAAATAAATTCTCAAATTTGGATTAAGGTTTTTATATATCGCTTTAATCATTGTAAAGAATTATAATATCTTTCCCCCTGTTTGAAGTCCCTATCCGATAATATTAAGAGACAAAAGGGCTCATTTTGTCTGGCCCTCATGGATTTTTTCTTTCAGTCTCTTGATGGCATTGTATATATCTGTGTTGCTGAATCCATGGCACATGTGCTGGAATGGGCTGCTCCCTTTCCCCTCTCCACCACACCTGAGGACATTTTTTCACATCACCTGCCCCTCTGCCCAGCAGCCCAAATGGGAGTGCTTCCCAATGTCACATAAGGGTACAGTTTGGGCAGTTGGTCTCTAAAAGGTTCACCATCACTGGTATATATTAGGTACAGAGTTTAGGGAAATAAAAAAGCACAAAGGGTATGTAAAAAACAAAATTCTCTTAAGTTTCAGGTAAATTATGAGTTCCTAATTTGTTGTTTCTAAAGTTCTTTTGTCAATAGGGTTAGAGCCATAAAGTTTGATTTAGTTCTCATTAAATGAACTAGTTACTAGAAAAGCAAATTTGGGAAGTTGTACTAACATATTAAGTCATTACTGCTATAACCTTCAATTTGTAAAAATTGCAATATCTGCATAGCATAATAAAATGAGGTGTTTCTCTAAGTTCCCTATGTGTGTCCACTCTTTTCAGAGTGGGATATGTATTCATGGGAGAATATACCCCACATCTAAGACAGAAATGTTTTATTGCTATTCTCCTCAGTAAAGCATTTCATCAAATATATCTTTTTGGACTAACAGTATCTTCTAGAAAACTGTTCAAATTAATCCTCAGCATTCACCTGGGTTAAAGAGGCAATTCCCTCAGTCATGCCAGATGACTACATGGGACATCTGGGACTCAAGATAAAAGGTGCTGATGAAATGGATATTAGGAGTGGGTTACTAGGTAACAAGGAGGTATTATTATTTAATGTTGATGTTCATTATAGCACTACTTTGCCTTTTTTGTATTTACTTGTTTCATGATGTTTATATTTACTGAGTTTCCTCAGTGACCTTGGTCTCTCTTCACAAATTAGTAGATGGTAAGCCCTCTCAGCAGTTTAGTCTGTTAACCTGATTTAGTTTGCCTACAGAGACTATTTAACAACTGTTTAACTTAGTTCCATAAGATATATATGAGATTATGACTTTCTTTAACTATTTATTAAACTTTTATGGCATTGAAGGAAACATGTGGTTATGATTTTTGTGATACTCATGGCCATATAGACTCATTTTCCTATTGAAAGTTTAAGTCCCCTACCTTATAGTTACTAATATTTATTCTAATTGACTGCCCAGGCAACAGAAACTAGCATGATGTAGCTGAGGATAAAGCACAGATAGAGATCCATTTGCATCGGTGGTGTTGCATCATGAGTATGAGTAGAACCAAAGGGGAGATGCTGTAAGAAATCAGTTGCTAATGTAATCACTCCAAAGGGACTCATGTTTGACCTTGCTTGACTTTAGGGAAGGCAGTCCTGCAGGAGAGGTCATTCCTTAGCACTAATTCCATCTCCCCATAATGAGTACTAGCAACAGCTGCCAGACATGCTCATTAATGCCCATTTTCTCATTAGATCGTAGGCCAATAAAAATACCTAGGGAGGAACCGAGGTGTCAATAATTCCACCTCCTCATTGTGTGATCCAGTCAAAATGCCTTTGCCCTTATATGGAAGATGCTTATTCCTGTCTATAAAAACAGTCCCCAGTTTAAGTCCCCTTCAAATGTAATCTGCCTCGGTGTGTTAATAAACTCCTTTTGTTACTTTCTCCTCCTGAATTCTACCTCTTTAATCAAGGTGAAGGCCTAAATATTGAAGGTGTTCCTTTTAACAGTATAATTTAAAGATTAAAATCAGGAGGTTTATAGAATGCTCACCATAAATTAGTGAGGTCATACCCAAGACCCTAGACAAAGAAGTTTCTACCAAAAGGGAGACAAACCTGAACCTGAGGGTAATAGCTTCTCTGTTGGGCAGGAGTGGCTTTGTTAGTGATTCTAAAGAGGCACCCAAGGCTCAGAATCTACAAATGAAGATGAGATGCCTCAGTGGTCAAGACTCAAGGAAATGAGAAAAGTTACTTTATAGAGGAAAAAAAAAGCTTGGATGGGATTTCCCACCACCACTCCTGCTTTTTCTAAAGCAATTATAAAAAAGCAGAATTGCTGAGCCCTCTAATAACATGAGAAGGAAAGCAGCAAAGACTCAGGACATCAGCTGGAGATAGAAATTCAGCTCAGAGATGCTCCATGTCTATGTGCCCATTGGGGCGGTGCCTGGCAGCATTCCTCCAGAAATTACCTGTCCAACAAAGCAGCATCCAGTGGAACTATGTCTCACAGAGACAACATATTCAATGGAATCCAGCTACATCTAACAGCGGCCACATGTCCAACAGAGCAGTATCCAAGGCAACTGCTTCCAGTGGAGACTACCTGTCTGCATAGATAGCAGGGAAGAAGTTTGCCAGGAGTAATGCAGTGACATCACCAGAAAACATTAGCAGCCGTACAACTTTGAATATTTGAGGTATCTATACCTGTGCCTCCTAACAGCAAGGGTTCATGAGTGCCTTCTGATCATATATTTCCACTATGTGGGTTTCTCTCCATGTGAGCACTAGGACCAAATGTGGTCTCTGTCTTTGTCTCTCCCCACATCTGAGTCCTTGCCATATACAATCATACCTCAGAGATTTTACAAGACTACCATAATAAAGTGAATATCACAATAAAGCAAGTCACATGGATTTTTTGTTTTCCCAGTGTATATAAAAGTTATACTTTATATAACTACAAATATTTATACATATATTCACATTATGCTTTTTTTCTGTTAGTTGTGCAATAGTATGATGTCTAAAAAAATGTATGTAGCTTAATTTTAAAATGTTAACCATCATCTGAGCCTTCAGCAGTACATCATCTTTTTGTAGGAGGAGAGTCTTGCCTCATTGTTGACTGCTAAGTTATCAGGATGGTGATTGGTTCAGCATTCAGGATGCTGAAGGTTGGTGTGTTTATGGCAATTTCTTACAATAAGACAATGATGAAGTTTGCCTCATTGATTGACTCTTCCTTTTACTTGAACTCTTAAAGGTCATTGTAGGGTTATTAATTGGCCTAATTTCGATATTGTTGTGTCTCAGAGAGGCCCAAGAAGAGGGAGAGAGAGACTGGAAATGATTTGTTGTGGAGCAGTCAGAACACATGCAATATTTATCACATTTATCAATTAAGTCCATCATCTTATATGGGTAAGGTTCATGATACCCCAAAACAAACCGATCACAAATCACCATAATGTACATAATATAATGAAATTTGAAATATTGTGAGAATTACCAAAATGTGACACCAAGACATATGAACACACTCTGTTGGGAAAATGGTATCAGTGGATTGATGAATGGTTTTCCAAAAACCCTCGATTTGTTAAAAAGAAAGAAAGAAAGAAAAGAAAAGTGTCTGTGAAACACAATAAAGTAAAACATAATAAAATGAAGAATTTCTGTGTGTTCCCTACACATGTCCATTTTTTTCAGTGTTATATGTATTCTTAGAAGAGTATGCTTCAGGTTTAAGGGTGAGATGTTTAATTGCTACTCTTTTTACTAAGGCATCTTATTAAATATATTTTAATTAATTGTGTCTTCAAGATTACTATTAAAATTAATCTCAGCATTCATGTTAAGTCAAAGAGATGACTCCCTCACTCATTCCAGTTAGATCAGGCAATAAGGAGGAAGGACTTTGGATTTCTTCCCCACTTTCCTCTTCCCCTCGAGGTCAGAAAAAGGCTTGAGTTCTAAGCCTATTTGTTCTTTTATGTTGTAGGTACAGGAGATGAAGCCTCCAAACCAAACCTGGAGCTTTTGCCACTGGGATCTAGGAGGAATCTAGGCTTTTTAATTGGAACTGGAAGCCTGAAATATATAAAACATCATTATCATAGCATTTCTATAGCACCTTACCACATGCCAAGCACTATTGTAAGAACTTTACAAATGCAATCTCATTTGATCCTAACAAGCCTATTATTTATTATATGTTATTTTGCTATTATTGTCCCCATTTTACAGTTGAGGAAGTTGAGGCAAAGAGAGGTTAAGTGACTTGCCCACGTTCGCATGGCCACTTAGTATCTAAGGCTATATTTGAACTCAGATCTTCTTGATTTCAGGTCCAGCATTCTACCAACCTAGTGAATTGCCTCTACAATTTCTGATATAGAAGAGATCATAAAGAAGAAAGATGTGATCCTAGGTTGAAACCATAAGTCCAGGCTTAAGGAGTCAAATAAATACTATTTTGCTTGAGTATAACCCCATTCCCATTCCCAATATTCTCATTCTTCTCCAGATTTTGAGGAAAGAAGATAACTTTTTCTCTGCATAATTTCACCTGAAAAGCTACATTTGTACACAGAGGCATTTTACAATCTTTGAAGGTTTGATAGAATATTTGGATATGTACTACAGTGTCAAATTAAATTCTGTTTGCTTGAGGTAAATGAAATATTAGCTCTACTAAACTACTCTTGGTAGTTCTTCAATTGCTTTTCTCCAGTTTTCAGATACTTGTTCTTGCTGCTACATCCATAGGTCAGGGAGGGAAGGGAAGGAGGGCACAGATTTGAGGGAATGGGAAAGGAGTATCAAAAAAGAATATAGAATGAGAAAATTTCACCATTATTAGATTTATAATGCTATAATACTACTTTCCAATCTATTTTAAGGGTGATATATGTGTTTTTTTAAAGTTGTGCAGTAAGACCTATCAAGACCCCCAAACAACAAGATTTTAAAGGATTTTCCTCATCATTTTTAATTTTCTAAAAGTATTTTATGAAAAATCTAACCCTTAAAAATGGAAACCAGATATATCCTTCTATCATTTTGTTTACAGATTATTAGCATTTTCATTTCTACCTGAAGGTTAAAAAAATGTCATCAATTTCTTGTTTTTAGAATATGCCAAGTTCTCATAAATGTATAAATAAAGCTACTTTCATAAAATGTAACACTATCAAGTATAAATTAAATGAAATTATAACTGATATAAAGTCAAAGAAAAATTTAAAAACTAATAAATCATTAATCAAAATAAAAATTCTTCAGAAAACAAGGATTTCCCCTTAAAGTTACAAGAAAATAAGTCTTGCAAATTAATTATAGATATAAGACAAAAGAGAAAAATAGTAATAATAATAATGTAGGAATAAGATGAGGCATATATAATCCTTAACATCCTATGAGCTATCCCAAGAATGAATGAACTCATATATTAATATTTATATTTAATTATCTATAGCAAGTATAATATTCATCTGTAAACATATATCATTTGATCCTCACAATGACCCTGTCAGGTAATATTATTTTTATTTCCATTCTACAGATAAGAAAGCTGAGTCTCAGAGCTGTTCAACTGGCCCAGGTCATACTGTTAGTTACATATCTGAGATAGTATTTGATCCCAGATGTTTCCAATTTCACATTCAACTTGCTTGTATCCACAATGACACATTACCTCAGAAGAAGGGAAAGCATAAAATTAGAATATGAAATAATGCTTTTATTAAGCTTGAATAGACATATACAAGTAATTTGTTTGACCAAGATTTTTTGTAGCCCACAAGAATGGGAGTCCTTGTCCTTCACTGAGTTTGTCACTGGTAATATACTCAAATTTTTTTCCAATTTAGTAGAACCTGCTAGAATTTACATTATGTTAGCAAAGTCTTCAAGGACCCAAGGTCACTTCCATACTATAATGCAAAATCAGAACAGGATTTTCATCACTAATGACAACTTATACGCAAAAAGTGGATTAAAAAAGTTACCAGGGAAATACATGATTAGAAAAAGAGGTGAGCTGGTCACACAACAAAAATGAGACAATATCCATTCTCCAGATATTGTGGTACCCAGGAAAAATAAGAAAAGTTAGAAGCAAGTCTACATTGGCTGCATACAGAAAAGGGTTTATGGGAAGATAGGGACTATAATCATAAAAGATGCAAAGTTCTATGAAATCATGATTTAGCATACATCTAAATTTATATTTTCTATATAAATTTCAAATGCAAAACTTTACAAAACACTGCAACTCTTATCTTATTACTCATTTCTGATCTCTCTAATTGTTGAGTCCAAGTAATTTCCAGTTAAGAATTAGAGTCCTTTACGAATCAGAACCACCAGTGTAATATTCATGGATAGGTAGTAATAAAGTAAAACTGATGCATAAATAAGTCAAGGAAGCTTCCAGAAAAACCAGTGTCTGTCTCACCATTATCCCAGTCCCAGTAGTGAAATCAGTATAATGGTTCCAGTTCAATGAATGGCCCTATCATAGGGTACACAATGAAAATTCCACGTTTGTTAACAGTAAGTCATGAAACTGGCAGGGTCTACAGATCTCCTGTTTTTTTACCTGTCCATGCCCTGTGGCATTTCCATATGAGCTTCTTTGCCTGTGCAATTCTGAGTTGATAAATAAATTGTGATGAGCAACCTGGCAGCATGTAGAATATAAATATTGTTCTTTACAACAAAGTTTCAATGGACGGAAGTCAATATGGTTTACACTGTCAAAGCTCACATTTCTACTACATTTAGGGATCATTAGGAAGATATCTCCTGTAGGTTAACCCTACCTGTGAAGAAAAAAGGGAGAAACTATTCACATAAAAATGTGTCCCATATATACTGGGAAATCAATATAACGAAAGCTAAGTAAACTAAGGTTAGCATTTTAAAAAAAGCATCCAGCTCAAGTTCAATCATCCCACTTAACTCCAGTACCAACCAATCTAAAAATTCCATTGACCATCAACATTTTACCCATGACTGTCTTTAACCCTTACCTTCCATCATAGAAGGAATACTCTGTATTAGTTCCAAGGCTGAAGAGCGGTAAGGGGTAGGCAATGGGGGTTAAGTGACTTGCCCAGGGTCACAGAGCTAGGAAGTGTCTGAGTACAGATTTGTATTCAACATATCCTGTGGCTAGGTCTGGCTCTCAATCTATACTGAACCATCTAGCTGCCTCCACCTTGAACCACTAAAATTGTATCAAATTCCTTAAATTATTACAGAGATAGATAATCTTACACAATAATTCTTTGTATGAAGAAAATGCCTTTCTTGACCTCATAAAAACTCAGTAAAGTATCCAGTCTCTCTTTTGAATTCCAGTATCATATTATTGACTACCATTTAGGCATTTCAAACTAGAAGTCCCATAGATATTTATTATTTCAAACTAGAAGGCTCAGACACGTCAAAATCAGAACTCATTATCTTTCCCCCCAAACCAGTCCCTTTTCAGAACTTCCCTATTTGAATTCAAAGTTACACAATCCTTTCAGACCAGAGTTGGAACCACGGAGTCATCCTCATCTTCTCACTCTCCCATACTCCGCATATGGAATCAGTTGCCAAGTCTTGCCAACTCTACCTGTACAGTATCCTATATATCTGTAGGACTCTCCTCTCTAACACTTAAAGCCTTTCCATGTCTGGCCTCGATCTACCTTTCCCAGTCTTGTTAAACATTACTTTCCTTCAAGTAATCACCCAAATTGGCCCTTTTGCTGTTCTTCACATGTAACATTCCTTATCCCATCTCCATGCCTCCATGCCTATAATACACCTGAACACTGTCCTCACTGTCTCTCTTAGAATCCCTCATTTATTCAAAGACCATCTGAAATTTTGCCTTCAATAAATCTTTCCTTATTCAACAATTCTTAGTGCCTTCCCTGAAAAATTGACTTTGTATTTAAAGCACATTTATTTTGTATATACTTTAGTATGCATATATTATAACCCCCATGAAGACACAAACCATTATAACTTTTGTCTTTTGATTTCCATCACCTAGCCCAGCTACACAGTAGGAGTTTGATAAGTATTGATTTATTAATAGTGAATATTATTATTTTCATTTTATAAATGCACATAAATAGAAGATGTAAGCTTTTTATTATACAATTTGCTGACAGGAATCTTAGAACACAGCTAGTTCAACACTTTAGTTTGACAGGTGAGGAAACTGAGATTCAGAGAAATAATTTGTCTAAGACTAGGCAAAGAGATGATCCCTGCCTCCGAAAACCCACTATTTGCAATAATTTGTTTTTCTAATATAGTAAGTAAAATATCTATACTTTCTAACTCAGTTATGCTAGTCATATACTCCAACAAGGTCAATGACAAAAAAGATCAGACCCTTATACAAAATGCTTATAGCAGCACTTTTTAAAGTAGCAAAGAACTGGGAACAACTAGCTGGGGATGACTAAACAAAGTGTTTTATATGATTATTATGGTACTATAAGAAATTATGAATATGATAAATTGAGAAAATTCCAGAAGACGTATGAACTGACACAAAGTGAAGTAAACAGAACAAGAAGAACAATATTCCCAAGATAATAATTATATAGAAAGAAAGAACAACAATAAACCATCAGAATGAAATGCTATGTTAGCCACCCAACACTCAGTTGGTTGAAGGTTCTGAAGCTGAGGCATTAGCTTACACAACAGCCTCAAGGCCCAGCAGTCTATTTATTTTATTGTTAGACAGCCACTTTGAGCCCTCCCAGCTTCTAACAAAGTTGTCTTACATTGATCAATTGTTTCTCCCCAACTCAACTATTTTTGCCACTTTAAAGTTCACTCAAAGGCATTATTTTTAATTACTTGACACTGTTAGTGGAACTGTGAACTGAAACAATCATTTCGGAGAACAATTTGGAATTATGTAAAAATAGTTCTAAAACTATATATGCCTTTTGACCTAGCAATACTACCTTTAAATATATTTCCAAAGGTGATCAAGGAAAAAGAAAAGAAATTATATGTTCTAAAATATTTCTAGTAGCTCTCTTTGTGGTGGCAAAGAACTAGAGGTTAAAAGGATGTCCATAAGTAGGGGAATGTCTAAAAAAGTTGTGACATATGATTGTGATGGAATATTACTGCACCATAAGAAATGATGAACAGGCTGATTTTTAAAAAAACATAAAATACCTATATTAAGTTATGAAGAGCAAAATGAGCAGAAAACTAGGAAAACATTATTTTTTTAGTTTATTTTATTTTTTCCTAGGAGAACATTATATATAAAAACAGACATATTGTTTGAAGAATGAATTGTGTATGTCCACCTACAGAGAAAGAACTAATAAATAGAAATAAATAAGACATACTTTTATATATACATATGTATTTTTGTCAAATGTTGCATTCCCTAATGAGGGGAGGGAGTTATCTGGGTAGTTTAATATAACAAATAAACTAATTAATTTTTTAATGGAATGATGTGAAGTTAAAATTACCAATTCTTTTCTCAAAGGAGAGGGATCAAAATATGTCTCACTCCCTTCTTTGCAAAGATGGGGGAACGAGGAGTGTGGAACATTGCATGTAATGTTGGATTTGGCTAATGTATTCATTAGTCAATTTGGTCAAGCTATTTTTTTCTCCTTATTTTAACCCTTTGTTATAAGAGAGGGATTTCTACAGGAAGATAGGGTAAGGAAGGATATGTTGGGAAATGTAGGCGATGTAAAAGCAAAATGTATCAACTCCAGACTCAGTCTCTTGATTTGTAAAATAAAGGAATTTTTGTATTTAATCACCAGATAGCCCTGCTAGGCACTTACTTGATCCAAAAAAAGGAACCTAATGGATTTTACTTACTCTTGTCTTTTCTAGCTCAATGCCACTGGTAGAAAAAAAGCTAGAAAAGTGTTCATTTCAATAAAAAAAGGAAAATGTTTTTATCAGACATCAGAAACAAATAGGATCATTTCACACTAAGCATGAAGAACAACTAATGAAAAAGAATGAAGAAAAGAGAAGAACAAGTCAATAAATATAGAAAGTTTTGTGGAAGAAGTTAACTTTGAGTCAGAGTAAGGAAGACTGGACCTCAGTTTCCTGAACTATAAAATGAAGTACTTGTACTAAACCTTTTAGGTTCCTTCCAACCCAAATTTGTTACTATGACTATATATTTTGGCAATGTCTTCTTCAGCCTAGAAGACTTGTCAATAAACTATCTTTCAAGCAAAATCTGACCCCCTGGAAAAAGGAAGCAGGTGATTCCTGGGGTGAAGAATGCCCCTCGTGTTAACCCTTTTGGTTGATTAAATTCTAGAGACACATTAAAGGTTTCTAGCTTGATCCTTGATCATCTCTGATGTAGAGGATTCCTAAAAATCCACACACTAATTTGAGTTCCATTATGGCTCATCTAAGAGCAGACCCACATATTATCAAACCCCTTCTACTTTAGAGGACCTGGAGCACTAGTATGGCTGTAGATTATAGATCAGTAGAGTAGAAATGATAGAATTCAACACACTAATTTTACATATAAGGAAACTAAGGCCCAGGGAGTTGAATTGGCTTGACTATATTCATGTAGCTTGTTAGTAACAAAGCAAGGTTTAGAAACCTGGGCATCTAGTCTCATACTACTATTCTTTTTCTATTCTACCCCCACTGCCCCAGCCTAAAATGAGTCACCCAGACCGGGGCAGACCTCAGTCTGACTTCCTAGATAGAACCGATTCAGGTCTTTATGCCCCATTACCCCCATTAGGACATGGCATTCCCAGAATTGATACGACCCCAGGAAATAAGGAATGGGTTGGTATCTTTACCATGCTTCATCCTGCTGCTTTCATTTTATTATGATACTATCCCCTGTAAATGGGATAATTTTCTTCAGAAATTCACAGAATGGTCTTGGGTTGGCATAAAGGGGAAAATGACAAGACACCAAGAAATGTTTATAACTTTGACCATAAAACTAACACTCAGTGGAACATCAACATGTCCAGTGGGGATTCTTGTAGACTTAGCCTCTGATCGCATGTTAATTTTGATGAGAGCTGTAGGAAATTGTTTGCTAAAGATTTAAACTCACCATGCTCACAAGTTGACTGCTGTTTACCAACTGCGCTTGCTCCTCATGTTTGCTAAAGCTAACATTTGCTGTGGAGGTTTGATAACCTAAAATAATGCTTAATATCATGGGTCAGGGACTCAAGATCTCATGAGAATTCAGCTTCCTGGGCAAATGCAGCTATGGGGAAAAAAATACAACCTAGACTAATTATTTTGAAGAAAGGTAGGAGTAGGAGATAGGCTTATATGAGTTAAGAAGGGATAGAGGAGGAGAAAGAAAGAGAAAAAACTTTGGGGTGGGGAAGGATGGATAAAATTTCCTAAGAAAATTTTAGACCAGAAATTCAGTATAGATAGCTGCATAAATGGACGATGTCACCATAGTGTTCTGTCTCCCCAGAGGAAAAATATTTGACCAGGTCTTCCCAGCACAAACTGAAATAAAATACTGACAATTATTTAGGGACTCAAGCAATTGCAAACAGCACGCTGTATAGTTCTGGTTAATAGGTGGGGGGAAGTGGTGATTTCTCTGAATTCTTCATACTGGATGCACATACTACCCCAGTTTGTCAGACACAAGAAAACATAATAGAAAGAGCATTAGATTCAGTCAAAAGACCTGGGTTCAAATTCCAACTCTGTCTCTTGTTAACTGTGGATAATCTACTTAGCCTCTTTAAATGCCTTTCTCCTCATCTATGAAATGGGGGCAATACTTGTACTATCAACCAAACAGGTTGTTGTGATGAAAATGCTTTGTAATCCTTAAACTTCTCTATAAATATGAGCTATTGTTATTAGCAAAAAAATCATTCAAGTTACACTTTACTTGGTTCTATATAAACCTGATTTTCTAGGTTACATATCTATTTTCATTAAACTGACTGAATCTGGAAGTTCTTTTTTTTCTCCACTAAATAATATTTCACAATTTCTTGTCTCTTTTTTCTTAAGAGAATTTCTACTAGTTGCAAGCCACTACCCCATCCATCTTACTTTATATAATCAAAAGATAATAGAATCTTCAAATTTTATAGTTGGAATGGATCCAAGTGTCCATGAAGTTCAACCCATACCTAAAAAAGTATCTCTACTATAAAATACTCAAATAGTAATCTAGGTTCTACTTGGCAACATCCAATGAGGAAGAAGCAGCCTATTCCCCCTTTGGGGGGCTTACCCAACATTTTGATGGGCCTATGCTACCATGAATGGACACCGATCACAATGTATCCATGCCTTCCTATTCTGCATGACTTTTGTCTATGTATATATTTGTTTATAGATCTGGATTCATTATTTCATTAGCATTGAGAATTCCCTATATTAAAGCAATTTAGTAACTTATATTCTTAGTGAGTTGTTTGGAACACAGAGAAGCTAAGTGGTTTGTTCAATATCAAGTAGCCAATATATATGAGAGAAAAGAACTTGAACCAGGTCTTCCTCACTCCAAATCCAACCTTCCATATACTATGCCATGCTGCTACATCCTCCCATAAATCCTCCATAGACATCCACTCAATTTTGAGGGCATTCCTTTAACTTTCTTGACATTGAATAGATACCAGTGGAGTATATGGCCTATCTTGGTTTTTACTGACTTTCACTATATAATAAGTTCATCTTTTGGTTGGGAAGGGTGGTACCATATACTTCTCTGATAGCATACATCATTTACGTTATATCCTCGGAGCAATTCTTCATACATATTGCACTACATCCTGCTCTGATCTACCTGCATCTGGTGATCTTCATTTTTAATTTTTCAGAGACTTTCCAGCATGGTAGAACATACCAGAACTTGCACTCCACCTCTATCACCCAAGTTATCATGATGAAGCAACTGAAGCAGAACTTCAGAGAGAATCTATCTAACTGAATCAAAGAATTGGAAGGAACGTTAGAGACATTTTTAATATAAACTCACAACTGACTCCTTCCTTGTGAAGCTTATTTTCACAAAGTTCACTATTCAACAATTCAACTTGAACACTATTCAAGTAGGATTGCTACTTACTGAGTATTGTCTCAGATAAACACAAAAGAATCTCTTTTTCTCCTCTCCCACACTCTTATTCTCAATTCTCTCTTTTTAGCTCCAGATAAAAGGGATCAAGACAAGAATTCCACAGCCATTTTCTCTTAGAGGACAGGCAGAATGTTATCATTGTTGTTGTTAGTCATTTTCAGATATGTCCAACTCTTTGTGACCCCCCCTCCTTTGGGGTTTTCTTAGCAAAGACACAGGAATTGTTTTGCCATTTCATTCTTCAACTAATTTTACAGCTGAGGAAATGGAGGCAAACAGGGTTTAGTGACTTGTCCAGGGTCACACTCAAGTATCTGCGACCATATTTGAACATGGGTCTTCCTGATTCTAGGTCAGGTGTTCCATCTACTGTGCTACCTAGCTGTCTTGTGAAGCAGAATACATCCAGAGTATCCTTGACCATTAGAGGCTCCAGCCTTGTGAGTGATGAAAACCACAAGTGGTATATAGCCCTTTGCTTTTTCTCCTCTGCCTTCCAATACACATTATTTTTCCTTGATCCTCAGAACAACAAATTTAGCACAAATAATATTTTAAGACCCATTCTTTAAAGCTTTAAACTTTGGCATAGCAAAATATCTACTGCATTTCTTGAAACATTATATACCGTTGGGTAGATGTGCCAAGAAGTAGCCTATAAGTCACATAGAGTCCAAAACTCCATCATGAAAAGATTTATAAAATGCCAATTCACTTGTGCTATTGTGCTAGACTAGTAAGTGAGAGATTCAGTCTAAAGAAATCACAAATTAGTAACATAGCCTAAGATGCTAAGAATCTGATAGAAGTACGTATTAAAAACACTTATTCATATTATGCACACATAAAGGAGAAAGGTCTCTCCCAAGTCTGTCACCTGTAATCTCTGACAAATCAGCTGACCTCTCTGAGTCTTAGTTTCCTCATCTTAAAATAGTAGGGGAGGAGGAGGGGAGAATTGTGGTAGGTGGCCTCAATGATCCTTCCTAGTTCCAAATTCCATGGTTCTCTGAAATATGAGCATAACAGCTTTATTTTAAAACACTTATCTTCCTTCTTTGACTCCATATCATGTATTGGTTCCAAGGCAGAAGAGCCATAAAGGCTGGGCAATGGGGGTCAAGTGACTTGCCCAGGGTCACATAGTTAGGAATTTTTTGAGGCCACTTTGAAATCAGGACTTCTGTTTCTAAGCCTGGCTACCTAGCTACTCTGAAATGTAATCTTAAATATAAATGTTTAGTATTGTAAACGGGGATTAGTAGGCTATCCAAGGTATAAAATTCCCTCTTGATCTTTGCAATGTTTTCCCATGCATGGTCCCAACAACATGGAGCAATAACGGAGTGCTTTTCATCATTTCAGTGCCCGAGAAACCCAAGCTAATTAATGAGAAGATGGCAGCAGGGTCTGTTCTATCATATGCAAATCCAGCACAGCCAGGAAGTTCTCAGCAAGTTGCTCCTTTGACTGAGACAGGTTTGAGCATTTCTTCGAGAAGGAGTACGGGAAGGGGATCATGCTATGGGCTTTGTCCCCATCATGCTGTGGGAAAGCATAACATTGATTAGGTGGGCAGAATTTGAGGAGAGAGTCATCATCCCTTATTCTTCTACTTTAACTGGTGCCAAAATCAATTTTGAAGAATTATCTCAAAGTTGCTTTCAACTCGATCTGGGTGTTTCTCTTCAGCTAGAATATCAGCCCCTACACTGGAATCTTTATTACATCACACTAATCTAATTTAAATGCATTTTTACTGTACTTGGTTTAATGAATGTGGAATGTGTCACTTGGAAACTGCACCATTAATTTGATAAATAGGACTTGAAGGTATAATTTTTTCCAGCATTGCAGACTAATGAAGCTAAAATACATATATAATAAGAAGTGTAAATAATAAATTATTCTTAGGAGCAAAAAAAATTAATTAGATCTTACCACAAATTGCATCTCAATGTCAAAGTTTCTTTTTCTTTCTTTTCCTTTCTTCCTTTCACCTTTTTTGTTTTCCTCTTTCTCTCTTTTCTTCTCTCTCTTTCTCTTCCTTTCTTTTTCGCCTTCAAAACTACTGACTTTCAAACTGCTTGGAACCCCACTATAAACCTTAAGAAGTTTTTCTGGTGATTACCTACTTATCCTAGGAATCTATCTTAAGAAACTACTATTGTTCAAACTAGTCCTTTAAAGATGTCAGATTCCCTGTTGTCATTTCTACTGGGTATTTAGAGTATCTAGATGAATTAATCTCTTTCTTTAAGCATCATGGTTTTATTTATTCATAAAGACTCACGAAAACCTTTTTTAGACAGCAGCAAATTGCTTAAAGTGGGAAAAACAGTATATTGGGTATACATTTCCCTCTAAAGGTGAAAGAACTGCATTTTTAGTGAATTATGGGAAAAGTTCTATTGACAAGCCTTTTTTCAATTCTACATCATCTGTGAGGGTGAAGAATGTGATACTGAAAGGCTTGGAGTCTGTTCTAATTAAGGTTTGGATACACACTTTATTGGTAAGAACCAAATTGAGAATAATATGTAAATTAGCTGGTTAATATGCACACTAAAATCAGAGACCAGATAATGTTCCAAAGAAGCTTCTCATTCCTTGGGTGGAGAAGGTAGAATTATGGTTATTCTTGAGCTGATTGAGTTTGGGTTCACATTTAGATTGGGGGCAGTGATTTTGCTGTTTATGCACATTAACCGGCAGTTCCTGAGAATTTTCCTAATGAAATCTTTGCCAAGGACATTAACTACAGAATATCCATCAGCTTGTCTAAGACAGTCAATTAAAGTCCCAATACAAGGAAATATGAAGCCCATTTGAACTTCCTCCAGTCAGAGCCCTGCTTTTAGTGTCTACATGAATGATAATCAGATTATTCATCATTTAATCACTAATTAATTAATTAATTAATTTAATGAAGGTCCCATGGCCAACTGGATAGAGATACCTTTCCTTGGAGTCAGAAGGACATTGGTTCAAGTCAAATCTTGCTTCTGATACTAATTAATTTTGTGATCAGAGAAAAATCATTGAATCTTTTAGTGCCTCAGGCAATTCTCTAAGACTATACATTACTCAATATGCACCAATCTGTGTCAGCGGAAGGAGTTTCCACACTGGAAATTCCTCACATGAATGAAATCACAGTTCTGGATTATGTTCATACGTGTGACTGTAACTGTGGCTGTGTCTATTTCCATGTATATGTATGTAAGTATATATATATGACATGTATTTATGATCAGATTACTCTCTGATTTTATCAATCTGGAAGTTTGCTCCAGGTATGTTGAATGTGACTCACTCATGTCTACCCTCCCAGGAACTACTGTGTATGTCCTTTCATAAGCTGGCCACAGAGAGTCCATCCCCTGTAGAGTTGACCACTTGCTGATTGTTTGACCATAGCAATCCATGAAAGAAAGCACAGATACATAGAAACGCACATGCACATACACATATCCACACATGTTTATACAAAACAATATATACGGCAAATGGGGATAGACATTCATTCTCTCTGGCCCCAAATTCTTATGGTCTTTTGATGCCAAGATGGGCTCACGGTGCTGCAACTTCAAATGCCCATCCCATCGATAAGTCACAAAAACAGATCGTGATTCTCTTCAGACGGTTTTTCCCCTTGCCGTGTTGTCCCGTCTAATTTATTAATTTTAAAAAGTTTTCAGATAACGGGGGAAACTCTCTTGGAAATGGAATGATGTATGTGAGGTTTACTCACAATGTGATTTGTTCCCAGCTGGAGAAGTATGCATTCACAGCCAGATCAACTATTCTCGGGTTCTTCCCTGGCCCGATGCAGGACCCTGGGCCAAAATACCATCCCTTGCCTGATATTCTATTCCTAGTGTATAGTTTAACAAATAATGTTTTTATTCCTTGTTGCTTGATTTGCAGCCAAAATTCTGACGTGGCTTAGGCCTTGTTGCCAGATAATGCATTAAGCCTTACTAAGGGGTAAACATAATGATCTTCATTAAACCCTTTAAATGAACCCACCTCCTGCTTCTTCAGGTTGAGAAAAGCATTGACAGGGAGCATTGTTGCAGCATCTTGGAGCTATTTTCTTCTTGTTACCAGGGGGAGGGAGAGATGAGTGGCAGCTTTTAGGAGGAGAAGAAAAGTTAGGTAAACATAAAAAGGTTTTGTAAGATTTCCTTTCCTAATGGCAAAGTTTTAGAGTAATAAATCACAATTCAGTCAATGCCATTAGTTTTGGGGCATTATATCCCCTCATTAAAGTGCATAAACAATTATATTTATTGAAGGTAATGTACTGTGTAGTGCATTATAACGACACTCATTAACATATGTAATCATCATTTGAATGGGCTTTACTACAATGTAAACTGATAATGGCATGATTACACACCGGGTTATTAACTTTTCAGTCTTAAGATAATAAAAGGTGATGCAAGAAACAAAAGGCACATATGCCTTGCCCTCCACTGGTGATTTATGCATTTCCACACCAAATTCCAAACACAGGTACCCATCCTCAGGAGCTGGCTCTTTATTGCACATTGTATTTGACAGAATAATAAATGCAACTGAGTGATTCTAGGAGAGCATCTGGGGGAAAAAATTCCTGTAAACGTGGCAGAAGCACTACTTCAGACTGTAAAACCCAGCTGTGGAAATAATTCTATCGGTGTCTCTGCCTCTCTCAAGCCTATGTCTTAAATCGTGGCATAAGAGGTACACACTCTGTGGTTTAGACACCTTTCTGTACTGTCCTCTGTCAGGGTCATGCGCCCAAAGAAAAGCATTCACCTCCAGGCTCTTTCCACTGAAAGCATGTCTCAAAATGTGTTTGGAATGACCAAGTGGGATCAGGAAAAAAACAAATGGCTTGATTTGAGCTACTCCATTGACCGAGGGCTCCTCTCCACTAGTCAGAAAGACAGGGAGATGCATGATACTTAAATATGCAGTTTATCTGCACTGTCAGGAAAAGAATCAGATATAAAAGGTCAGGTCTTATTTCTTTTATTCCCAGCCTATATCTATTTCCTATAAATTCAAATTAGGAAATAGAATAAACTTCTGACATGGATGATGCACTCTGGCCACCTCGAGCAAGGGGTCATGGCAGGAGCTACTCAAAATTCCCACTTGAACGTGACTCCAAGGGTTTTAAATCAGCTTTGAAGAGCTGTTGTTTTCAACAGAATGAGTAACTTGCTTCTCTCCCTGAGTCCTGACTAAGCAGTCCTGACTCTTTTTTCCCCCTAAGTAACCTACTGAGTCTCATTCTAGAGTTGTTCTCCCAACATCAGCCAATAGATCAAAGATAATCAACACAAGGTTAGTACCCTTATTTACAGATGGGGGAAAGGAAATAAATGCAAATACAGCAACTAACCCAAAACCACCAAGGAAGAGTGAATCTGGGACTGAGCCTCAGAAAAAGGAATCGGTGATTTCCAATGTCCCTTTTGCTCTAGAATCCCAGAACTAGAGCTTAGAAAGTAGCAAATCTGTTTCCTCCCTACAAGACCACGTCTCCCAATAGAAAGCAATAATAAATTAACAAGAGTAATAATCACTCAGACAGAAAGAACAATACCTCAAAAAAATTTAAGAATAATATTTTAATAGATACTACCATATCAAATGCCAATAACCTCCCATCTACAGGAGAGCCCGATCCAAAGAACTGAAAGCTCTATGGGAATAGCAGGAAATATATATCATGCCCATCGTCCTTTCTGCTATTAGATTTGCCCCAAAGATATTCTCAGTGAGCCTATAGAAGATAGGCTTTCATCCCTCTTCAAGTATAATTCTATTCAAGTATAACAAGCAATTGCTTTCCCTAACTAAACAATTGTCTACTGAATATGTATATCTATCTTAACTTTCTTATTGCTATTTTATAATCTATCTTATACATTACCTGTAACAATATTAAATATTAAAAAATCCCAAACATAATAGTGACTTTTCCCATAACATTTTCTACCTAAGTTCTATCAAGTAAAAATGAAAATTCTAGTAATAATGAAAATGATAACTTATTTTACTTTACTTAAATTACATATTTTTTCATCGAATCGAACACTTCTATAAATGATGACTTCACCAGTTCAGAAAAGTCCAAATGTCTTCATTAACTACAAAGTAAAAATTAACCCAACCCTATCATGTAATAAATAATATAGGATAAATATATCTTGCCCAGGTAGATAGATAGATAGATAGATGATAGATAGATAGAATGATAGATAGATAGATAGATAGATAGATAGATAGATAGATAGATAGATAGATAGATAGATAGATAGATAACTAGATAGTGAGAATCTATGTTAATGGTTTTATTAAATCACATTAATGTTGGCATGATAATCTTTTCCCATTACAAACACTGAGCACTTTTATTAGCTACAGGGTATGGCTTCAAGAAGTCCCAATTGATTGACAGCTGCCTGTCAACTTCTTGCTCTGGAGAGATCTAGGACTCAGCTTACATTGCTCCAGGGAATTCTAGGAAGCTCCAAAATGGTTAATGGCTGTCCATTAGCGTGAGGCCCAGCAGAGTCTTGGAATCTGTTAAGTGGGAAGTTCCCGCTGTAGAAGGTCATACAATTCCCTGCTGCAGCCTGAGACGACTGGGGGAATTCAGCTTGAAGCAAAGACTGGGGTGCTAGAAGTTTATGTACTAAGGGAAATCACTTCATGCAGTTTGGTATTACCGTACACCATGTTTTATTTATGCTCTATGCTGGATGAGAAATTGAATACTAGGCTCTTTTCTGGCAATGGAAACCTGCCTTATTCTCTTGAACTGGGCACAGCATCAATGCAGCAGCTTGTAGCCTTTTTGACTATGTATTGTAAAATGGCTTCTGTGCATTTATATATTAAATCAGATATGCTCTGTGAGTTTATATGCTATACACTGCATTTTTCTATATTATGTCCTGTAATCTATCATATTCAGTGAATAGAGTGATGGAGTGGGTCATAGGTAATGTAAGAGGATTGCTAGCAGCTCACACACTGTAGGAGAGGAAGGTGATATTTCTGGTGTAAGGTCTGCATACAGAGACAGATAGACAGAGGATGAACACATGGCAAACTTACTGCTTACCTGGTTTTATATACACTCCGATGAATGAACAACCTACATGCTATGAAAATGGCATATTAGACCAAAACATCATGCCTATCCCATTAACAAAGCTGAGGCAGGATTTTTAAAAAAGCCAGGCAGTTGATGTCCTTCCCAGAATGAGGAATAAAATTCAGGTCTGGCTCATTAAAGGAAAAGCGGGTCCCACCTGTCACAAGGGGAAAGTAAAGCCCCTGTGCCCTGGGATTGGAGAAGGACCTGGGAGCAGGAATTGTGGGTAAGCTTTGGCAGATACAGTCTCTTGGGCTGTTAGCCATGCCTAAATTTTTTTTTCAATCTAGTGTTGGGGGGAAACTTGCAGCCCCCCTCTCTTAAGGTCAAGGGAAAGAGCCAGAGAAGCAGCGATACTTGGGTGCAAAGATAACTAAAAAAGACCCACTAGGAAAAGAGAGTCAGGGGAAAGGAGAAGAGCCTACTGGTTATAAAAGAGACTATGGAGCAATGATAAAAATTAAAGTGTCTTCTGGAAACACTGACAACTTCCCCTGTATAATCATGTATAGACAGTAATGTAATATACATTTTGGAGGTCGTGGGAGGATGCAGATGTATGCTCTCCCATCATTTATTTATACCACTGGCGTTCATCAATCACTACCTTTCTCAGTTTCTCAAATACCTTTCCCTAATGTTATCTAGGGAGGATGAGGAAGAGAATGAATATCAGAATTAAAAAAACAAACCCAGCATCAACTCCTGGATATGATCTTTTCAGCTTGGTTTGAACAGGTATCAGTACCTTTGAAAGTGAATTCTACTTTCCTCTTAAAAGGAGGCAACGTGGCACAGTTGAAAGAATTGTGGATTTGGAGCGAGAGGACCAAAGTTCAAATTCTGACCCTGTTGCTTACTTCCTGAGTAACTCTGGGTGACTTCCTGCTTCTTTGGACCATATATTCCTCACCTGTGAAATGAAAAGTTTGTACTAGATGCCCTCAAGGTCTTTTCCATCTCTGAGTCTATCATCCTATCATTTGATTATTTCTGAAATTTGACTCTATCTCTATTGATTTCAATAATACCCTTCCTTTAACTTGAACCACAGCTACAGTTATTCCCACAATAGGTATTTGAAGGTGCTGCCCCATGAAACCACACCTGAGCCCAAGGAAGAAATACTGTTCCTTCCTAACTCCCAGTTATTTCTGAGGCAGTGAGGGAAACACCATGCCACAATTGGAGGTTCTCCTCTGGAGCTTGAAGAGCAGACATAGGTATGATGCTTTTTCAGCTATCTGCTGTGCCTGTCCTTTCTGGATTGAATGGGTGAATGGATGGAAAGGAAAGGAGATGGATGTGTCCATTATTCCTTCACTTTCCTATAATCCACTGACACTAGACAGCAATGCTGTCGGTCAGCATCAGCTGCTCTCCAACAGCTTTAATTGGTTGCTATAAGCAGCTGGCCAGTTGATACTGATTGACATGTCAGCCAGCCAGTAGCATGGGAGGGAAAGAGGGCAGTAAAATGTTCTCTTCTTCTTTTGGTAAATTCCATTGTATCTCTATGTCCCTGGTAACTATTTCTGGGGTAACTATTGGTAATAAAAAATAATTTCTTCATACAGTACAGGCATCATTGATTCACACAGTGGCTGACTTGGATACTAGGTTCAGCATAGTTTGCTTCTATGTATCTGAGATCCAGATGACACTATTTATCCTGAGCCACAAACATTGCTAACAGACTAGTTTGCAAAATTTTTAAAGCATAGTTTTCCACACTCCTGAGGGAGTCTCGTGGCTATTCTGCTTTGTTATGGAATCATAGGATCCTAGATTTATAGCCAGAAGAGACATCAAAGACTGTGAAATCCAACCTTCTCATTTTACAGATAAGGAAACTGAGGCAACAACAGGTCATGACTCACTCAGTGCAATGTAAATAATAAAATTAAGTCAGTTCGGTGACTATAAAACATTTATTCTTCCTAAGAGTCATGGAAATAATCTACAGAACCGAGAATTTATTTTTTTTAATCATCTAAAAATATTCCAACTATCATTTAAGGTGCAATGTTCTCACTTATTACTTCTTTTCTTCTCATCCTGATAAGTTTCATGTGGTGAGGGGATTGTACCTTTTGTGGAAAGAGACATTTGGCCTTGAATATCATGCTTCACAATGCATCTCTGATGCAATATTATCAGGTGGCATCAATTCATCCCAGAACATTTTACAGCTTAACAGAAGGTTTTGATTTCCTGGTAGAGTCTTAATTGATTCTGAATTCCTTAGCCCTCGACCTTTCACGTGATGATTGTTATAAGAGTCAATGCAGGAAATATTAACTTTAGACAAAGGAAGGCCCAAAAGGGAGAGTTTTGTGGAATGTAAAAAGATGTTTTCCACTATGAAATGAAAGGATGGGGCTAGCCAAAAAAATTTGCATTTAAGCCAAAGACTACCTTAGGTTACTCCCCTGACTACCTGGGGAAGGTGGTTCAGAGTACCTTCCATTGGTTTTAAGGGATTCCAATTTCGGATCCCAAATGGGGTGCACAATGTCACTGCTGTGCCAAAGAAAACTAGCAGGCGTCATTTTCAGCTTACTTTGGTCAGAGGGAAAACTGCCAAGATTCAAAACCTCTAAGGATACCAGGAGGTTAGGGGGAGTGAGGGGAGGAGGGGGGGAGATAAAGCAGCAGGAAATGGAGGGTCCCAAGAGAACACCCATGAAAAGTAAATGCAAGTGTTATATATAGAGGAGCAACTATAACCAACTCTGAGTCAGTGTGCATCAAGTTTTTTCTTTACTATAGTTAGCAGCCTGTGATCATCTTTTAGTGATGCTTCAGATAGGATGGTTAGAGAAAATCAGATTCATTTATGGGAGGAAATAACAGTCATGGTGATAATGATAATGACGAGGAATTAAAAAATGAATGAACTAATGAAAAAGAATTCATTACGGGCTTACTTTGTGCCAAGCACAGTGCTAAGTGCAAAGGAATTTGCAGTCCAAAAAGCAAGAAGGCCCCTGCTCTCGAGGTGCTCACACTCTAAATGGGAGGCACCATGCCTACAAGCTGATGCAGCAGTAACAATAACAGAAAATCTGACTGCATCCAATTCTCCCCTCCCTGTGGAGAAGAACAAACCTCTTTGGGTGAATAAGAACAACTAGGACATCACTATATTCTCATCCACAGGAAAGAAAGTTGCTGCGGAGCCGGAACCTTCCTGTGATTTCAGGTTTCCAAATATGGGATAAATTGCTACAGGCAAGTGTATGGATGGAATGATGAGAGATCATTTCTCCCATCTGTTTGTCCTTAGAAGAGGGAGAAATATGCATCTTTCCCTGCTCCTTAAAACAATGAGGCCAATGTATAAGCTGTTGTTGATAGCTGATGGCTCAGCTGGGCCTTGCTTCCTAGGCACCCTATAAAGGAGACACTGATTATTCACTCTCATTTCCAGCCCCTGCATTGCACATCAATGCAGATGATCTAATGGGTTTTCCATGGACATAAGGAAGATCCTATACCAATCTGGCCCACAAGAGAGGCCTGTAATCATCCCTATTGCTGTCAAACCGCCAGGAGAAACCCAAGAGTTCTGCATGAAAGGTACGGTGGGTCCAGGCTGAACAGCACAGCTGCCACAGATGGCTCATTTTCACAACAGACCCTAGGTAAGCCTCATTGTTTTGCCTGCAGCATAAACAAGAAACAGTCTCCTTAAACAAGTACAACTATGTCTGCTGAGGTGAGCCTCAGATCTGCCTTGCTAAATTCTGTCATTAAGGGTGTATAGATAACCATTCACAAAGGCGCATGCTCACAAACTAAAGGCACGGAGCAACCACAGGATAAAGGGTGGGGGGGTGAAAAAAACCATGATTTTCCAGCTCTAATTCTTGACTACAGTAAATGGTCAAAGGTGAATGTCGGTACTTAGTTCCTATGGATACAAGCAGCATCATTTTGTGACTTTGGGAGTCTCTGAGGTGCATAATTGGGTGAAGTCTACTGAGAGAGGCCAAAAGGTAAAAGATCGGTTTATTTGCCACCATCTATTAATTCTGCTTTCACCACTCCTTGACTTGATCTGGACAAAGTATTCTAATCTTATCTTCTATACTACTGGCTCCCCAACACAAGCCCTCCCCAAGAAGCATTATATTTAAGTTAGCCTTTAATAATTGTGCTTGGAAAAAAATCCAAATAAAATGCAACTTGAATGAATCCCCATGAATTTAATACTGCCACACTGGTAGGTAGTTTAATTTGAGAAAAGGACTTGAATCTTATTCATCTAGTTGCCTAAAGAGATTTTGATATTTTCAACCCATTTATTATTTTTTAACTTTTAAAAAATATTTTGACTTTCTTCGTTTTCCCATCACATTATTTTCTGAATAAACTTATCCTCTTCCCCACTGAACCCTCCTTTCTAATAAAGAAAATCAATTAAGTAAAAACAGTTGATATAATGACTATTTGACACAATATATGAAACATTCTGCTTCTACAGTCCTCTGCTTCTTGGCTACTAAGAGGATATGTATTGGTTTTTCAGTTACTCAGAGGTTAGCCTCAGGTTTTTGCATTGATGGTGCTATAGTTATTCTGTCTATTGTTCTTCTGGTTCTTATTTCACTCTTTGTAGCCATGAATATCTTCCCAGGTTTCTCTGAATTCCTGATGTTTGTAATTTCCTTCTGTGCAATAAGTATGTTCCAGTTATATAGTATGGTTTTATTTAGCTCTTTTCCAGAGGTACCCACCTTGTTTTTTACTCTTTGCAACCATGAAAGGTGTTGATATGAAGATTTTGACATATAAACTGACTTTTCTTTCTTTTCTTGATCCCCTTGAGATTAATATCTATTGGTAGGATCTTTTAGGTCAGTGATGGGCAAACTTTTTAAAGAGGGGGCCAAAGGAAAGGAAATGCTCATCTGTCAGTCTGTTTCTAAGGCAACTCTTTTGAAGTTTCATTGTATTGTATCCTACTCATTGTGTCCGTCAGATTAGGAATAAAGTCACAGGGCCTGATAAAACATTTCAGGGAACTGCATCTGGCCCGCAGGCCATCACTGCTTTAGGTTAAAAAGTATAAACAATTTAATCATTTGAGATATTATTAATACTCTTTGGATAAAAGGAACAGGATGGGCATGAACAAGCCATACCACATTATGATCAAAAATTCAAAAGAGGAGTGGCATAAAAAATGCCATCAGAGAGAAAAAACTTGTAAAAAGCATTCATATCAATTAGATTCCAGATCTACCAAAGTAGTAATGTAAATATATTTAAATTATTATATATGTTTTTATATTATGTTATTAATAAATTGACTTCTTAGGAAATCAATTACCATATCTAAAAAAAGGAATAATAATGATATACATGTCATAAGTCTGTCGTAAGGAATGTTTTGATTTTTTTAAAAATCTTTACCTTCTGTCAGTATCAATTCTAAGACAGAAGAGTGACAAGGGTTATGCAATTGGGGTTAACTGATTTGCCCATGATCTCAACAGTTAGGAAGCATCTAAGGACAGATTTAAACCCAAGTTCTCCAAATTCCCAGCATGGTGCTCTATCCACTGTGCTACCTAGCTGCTCTAAGGAAGGTACTTCGCAAGACAATTATTATAGGAATGTGAGATATTATAGTTATTATATAATCTAATGCTCTAGTGAATCTTCAACTTCCCAAACTTGGGTATCCCTTCTAGTGATGCCAATCACAACCCAAATATGCTTCCCTATCCTATGAAATTCTTCTGGAAGGAAATAAAAAAGTGGAAAATCGCCGACACACAATGTTCCAGAGGCTTTCTTTAGTTTCTTAGGCTTACAAGGATAGCATGAATCAGTAGAACATGAAACACTGATCCCCTTACTTTAAAGAAGGCAAAACTGAAGCCCATAGAGGTTACACATGCATCTTACTCATGGTCTCATAAGAATTAAGTAGCAGTACTGGAATTTGGACTCAGGTTCTCTTGACTCCAGAACTCCTGCTGTTTCCATCACACTTAATACTCAAGTTGTCTACCCATCAGTTATCCCTTTCTCTTGAAATGTATCTTATTTTTTCCTCATCTTATTTTTAGCTAGTTCATTGACCATCCTTCATGCTACTTCATAATTTCTTCTTTGTAACATGTTGCAGCCTGTTTATGCTCACCATATACTCTTCCATTACCCTTTAACATGGTCCTTAACATCAACTATTCACTAATAGAATGTAGGCTCTAGCATTTAATCAATGGTTGACTCAGCCATACAATGCACTTGGATATTGATCTCAAGGGGTTCAAGAAAAGAAAGAAAAGTCTGACATATAAAAGAACTCTTTAAATGGGCCTTTGTTCCAGGAAGAAGCTTGGGGATTTAGAATTAGAAGTAATTTTGCAAAAACAATATATCCCCTTCTCCTTCTAACCAATTCTGGACTTTGCAAGGTCTGTCTAAAGGTAAATATATTGGACAGATTCTTCACATACACTTGTACACACACACACACACACACACACACACACACACACACACACTACTAATAAAAGAATTTTATTTATTTTACATTCCCAATTCTCTGTTCTGATAGAAAGGAGAATGGAGGAATAAGAAATATATGAGATTCCTTTTTCTAACAAAGAAATACTGATGTTATTATAGTTTTATCCTTTGATTTCTAAAGCTTAATATTCACCCTTCATTCAAACAGGCCTCCTGAGTAATCCCTTTCTATAGAGAGAAGCCAAAGTAATTAGCTGATGACTTACCAAAATCTCAAAGGGATTCTATGGTAAAGTGGAGATTAGAACTCACACCCCCATGTTTCCTAGTTAGGGATTAGTATGCCCTAATGGTGCCTCCTATGAGATTATCTATACCCTTTCATACAAAGTTTGATGGTTAGAGACAACTAAAGCACTGAAGTGGAGTCCACAATCAATAAATGTATTAAGACTGGGTGCTCACTTAAATGGGTAGCCATTTAATCGCCCTGCTATTTTTTTCTTCCCTTCTAGTCCTGAACTTGTGAGCAGTGAACTGAACTATTAAATGACTCCACCATTTCATCCTTGATGAGTTTGTATTTTTGTCAAATCTGAGATGATACCCCTTTTCCTAAAGTACTTTGAAGGAAACTCTTAAATGGGATTTGTTTTATATTAAGAATGAAAAATAATTTCCCAACTCTAACACTGTGGTTATTATTAACCTGTGGTCTAGCACCCCAATCTCTGGGTTTACTCAAATCAAATTTAATCTTGAGAGTGGCCTCCCAAATAATATTTCTGGTTGATTTTCTCTCTACCCAGAGTTTCCTCTGGGAACCTCATACTATAGCACAGGCTTAGATCTCCATAGAGGTCAAGTCAAGACAACAAATATTTATTGAGCTCCTATTATGCACCATATACCATGGTCCCCACCACCTCTTCAATGCAAGATAACACTCATCCTAGAAATCTCAAAAACTTATATTGACCTCAAGACTTACAGTATTACTCTAAGAATTTACACTACCTCTGAAAAGAAATAAACTGGTTTTAGAGGAGCTACTTCCCTCCCCATTGGGCTAATATTGTCCAAACAACTCAGAGTAAGTGTTGAGGGCAAAGCCAGGTTTTTGCTCATTCTTATCATGGCTCAATCCTTTTATAGCTAGTTCTAAAGCCACATTTTCAAGCCTCCTCTCTTTAAGAAGGTAATGCCAATCTAGAAACTTCTCTGTTACCCTCCCTAAAGAAGGTCAGGCTTTAGATCTCTCCAGGATTATTGGCATTGTCTAGAAACTACAAGGTCCTCCATCTAGAAGTCTGAGTCATGTGACTTTATGTCATAATCGAGAGGCTCTACCACCATTTGCAGTCATCTTTCAGACTAAGTAGTTGAAATCATATGCAAAGTAACATGCTTCCTTCTGTTCCCACCTTGCCAAAAAATACAGACAGTGAAGCAGAAATCTATAATCCTGAGGTCTCGGAATTATCTAAAATCCATTGAAATGTTTTCTCTACCAAACTGCAACTGCACCTTAAATTCCCTTTATTAGATTTATTTCTTTTCTGTTAAGGCAATTTTGTATTCTGAATATTTCTGTTAACACTGAGTTTTGTAAAAATCATCAAATCTATGCTTCTCCTATCATTTCATCAAACCCAAATGATGTTTTGCTTTCACTTTCTCCTCACCTTTCACCCTTTCATTCCTTGGAATCTCTCTCCTGATTCCATTACCCTCCTGAAACTATTCTGTTCAAGGTCACCAAAAAATATGCCTAGTCATCAAGTCTGATCGTCTTTCTTCTTTACTTCTATGCAGTATGCAATATAACTGATTACTTCTTCCTTCTTAAAATAAATCCTTCCTTAACTTCCAGAATACCATACTGTGCCACAGTCCACTTCTTCTCTACACCATTCTGAGCCTGATTAATTCTACTTCTTCCTCTGGTCCTCTCAATTCTTTGATGCCAAAATTCTGTACTTCTCTCTACACACTTTCCACTTGAAGACCCCATCTACTACTCTCAGAATCTCACCTACTGTCTCTATGCTAATCAAAGTTCAAGCTTCTTAAAAAAAGCAGGAGAAGGAAATGTTCCAGGTTTTGAATCTATATTACTGAGAGAATAATAGTACTAGCAAGGATGTTATATTAAATCCATAAGTAGAGTTGTCTTAGAGGGAAGATGAGTTCAGTTCTATACATAATGAACTTGAGGGGATATTGGGACATCCAAGTGGAGATGCTTAGCAGGTTGTTAGAGATGTGAAGATGGATGGGAGAAGGCCAACAGGCACCTCAAATAGGGAGGAATGGCATAAGAATAAGCATGGAGAGAGCAAATCACAAGACTCCCTAAGGGTCTTCCTTCAGTTCTCAGCTCTGCAGCATGTCTTTTGCCAGTGACCCTTAATGCTGGTGTTACTGCACTCTCTCTCTCTCTCTCTCTCTCTCTCTCTGTCTCTCTCTCTCTCTCTGTCTCTCTCTCTCTCTCTGTCTCTCTCTCTCTCTCTCTCTCTCGACACATATATGTACGTACATACATACATATATGTGTGTACGTACAATCTCTATATGCGTATTATATCTGCATATATCTTATGTGTTCACAACTATTTACATATCTCCACCAGTAAACATTAGCTCCTTGAGTACAGATAGTTTTGGGGGGTTTTGTTTTTTGGGTTTTGTTTTTTGCCTTTCTTTGGAATCCTAATACTTAGTACAGTAATTGGTGCAGGGCAGAAGCGATAAATGCAAGTTGACTGGCTGACTGACTGAAAGAAAATGACTGATCTAAGATCATATATTAATCAGTCAGTAAACATTTAGATAATAGGACTAGAGCTTTAAAGGACCTTAGAGATCATTTATTCCTACCTCCTCCTCTTGCAGATGAGAAATGAGATCCAAAGAGCTTAAGTGACTTGACCAAGATTGCATAGGTTTGGATGGAAGAGAGCTATAGGACCTAAAAGGGAAATTGGGATTAGACTCTGAAGCACCTTAGTATCTCCTGCCTGTACTGCTGGGCTGATCCCAACTGAGAGCCCCATCTTTATTTTCTAATCCAGTGCCCAACAAAGTCACAGAGCAGATCCACAATAAATGTCTGTTGATGATGATATGAATGATGCTTCCTTTAATAAATGCTGATGACCGACTGCCTCTGGGAAGGAATATAAAGTGTGGAGCAGTAAGATTATAGTTGTTTTCATCTACATTCCTGATCAACTCTCCCCTTGCAGTTCCTCCTTCCTGACACCTACTCTCACTTCCCCCCCAACCTAGTCAGTGGAACAGCATTTGCAGTTTTAAGAGGCAGTTATTTCTGATAGAGTATTTACTGTTCTTTGGATTTTAGCAATATGAAGCACCTGTCTTAGAAATCCAGAGTTAGTTTTTGTTTTGTTGTTGTTGTTGCTGTTTGGGGTTTTTTTTGTTTGTTTGCTTTTGGTGCTCTCGGTGTCCAGGGGATTAGTTGCTGTAAGCTCAGCACAGAGGACATATACTGTCATGGTGACATGAAGGACAAGAATTAGACCAGCTGAAGCTGCTATGCTTAAGGGGCCTTTTGTCCAAGGACTCTGCTCTCCCTGGTTTTAAGATGCACAGGAAGAGAGTGAAATGTTGGGAACTGAAGCAAGATTCACCAAGCTTGTATGAGGCATTTAGCTTTTAGTTGTTATAAAAATGAAAATAATTGTGAAAGCAGAGAAAAATCTGCAGCTGCTCCAGGCTATTCATACCATAAGAGATCCCATCAGGCCCTCTTTATTGTTGCAGTTTTGGCAAATTATTTTCTTATCACACACAACCTATTCACTCCTGTTCCTGGATAAGCACTTAGGCTCATAAAGCAGTGGGTCAGCAACAGTTTAGCATAGAGCACATGGAATTGCTGACCGTGGGGAGCACTGGAGCCGGCCCCTCTGAAAAGCAGCAACTGGAGTCAATAAAAAGCTGGCCAGGCCAGTCCATTAGCAAGAGCCCTGTTCTGCTGTTCCTTACCCACAGTACAAGGGGCTCTGCAGCCTCTGAGTACTGCTGCCGGCCCTCCCCTGAGGAGACATGCACACTGCTCTCCTTCCCCAGTTAGGCAAGCTGCTGACAGCCTTAGTAGGTGTGGGCACCTGGCTGCTTTCAAGAGAATGGCCAAAGGGGAAATGCACACCAGGGGCATCCACAAGAGAGGATCAGCATCGAGATCCAGACTCCCATCCAGGAAGTAAGAGTCTGATGCCCACCACACATGTGCACTGGACAACTGCTCTGGCATCTTCGGCGTGGGCAGAGAGCATGCCGCTCCCATTATGCAAGCCCATTAGGGAAGCAATTGGAAAAAAAATATTTAGCAATTTGGAAAGGAGTACAGCTCCAGAATGGCTCGTTTCTGTGTGACAGCCTGCCATGTACAGATGAAAGGGAAGGCTTATAACAAATTTTCATTACCCCCAAATAAAAAAGCAACAGCAGGCAGAGCAAGGGCTTTGAGTCAGGGAGGTGGGGCCAGAAATCCACCCAGGAGACCACAAAGGAGCCTCAGCAAAACAAATCAATCAATCTATCAATCACTTATACTTACATAGCGCCTTTCATGCAAATGGCAATCAGGGCCTGTCAGCCTGTCAGGCTTTGGCCTTCAATTCTGTGCCTCAAAACTATTCATTAAGTTCACCAAAATACAACCTACAGAGCTCTCTTCTCACTCAGTTGTCCTTGCTCACCTTCTACTAACAGCCTACATTGCTCCATAGGAGGGGGGGAAAGCTCCCTAGGCTGCTAGCAGGTGACTGAGAGACTTGGTAAAGTGGAGCATTTGAAGGGTTTGCAAACAGCATGGGCATTTAAAAAAAATGTTTTTTCCCATTGGCTCTGCTTCCAGTCTAAGCAGAGTAACACTCAGATAAAAAACTTCACCCTTGTTTTGCATGCAGCAGGTATCGTGCTGGGATGTCTGATGCTCAGAGTTGTGCTTTCTTCAGTGCCCCAATGCCATTCATGTTCCACAGACAGATTCAGGAACACCGGACTCAGGAGCCAAATGAAACAGCCGCCTCAGAGCACCCCAAACAAGTTCAACAATCCACTGCTACTCTCATTTGTAAAGCACCCCACAGAGCCACAGAATGCATTAGGTTTTTGCCCTTATTAGAAGATGACTTTACAAATGCTGCTCTTTCTAGGCCTGGGTGCCTGGCCCCAGGCATCCATTGAAAGAGATCTATGCCAAGATGGCCACAGGGATTTTGCGGATATGGATAATAAGGCACTTAGTGGAAGCCATTGCTTTTGGGAAGCAGAATGAGATCAGAGGCAGGAGAGACCCACTCCCCAATCCATTATTTCCTCAAATTCCTCATCTTTTCAAAATATTTCTTAATAAACATTTAGTTATTTGACACTCAAAACCTCATGGGGTATATGATAAATATGATGTAAGGGCACTAGATAAGCATAATAAAGTAGCGATTGAAGATAAAGGAAAGCTATGGAGTGATGAAGACCTGCACTAAGGGACAGCATGGAATATGACTATAGAACCTGGGAGCACCTCCCTGTTCCAATTTGTACATAGGTTCCTTTGGAAAAGCTAAGTCAGGTTCAAAATACTCTGTGGGACTACATCCATTGAAAGCCTTAGCTCACAATCCTCAACAGATGTGTTTATTTTACTAGTCAGAGGACATAATTAGTTCAAAGCAAAGGCATTTAATGAAACAGGATAGTAAGAAAAGTAGGAAGAGAACATTTCCCTCATAAACCTCAGGCACATTCTCCAATAAATACGCATACCATAAGAAGAGTGGAGGCATTTAGGGAACATGCATGAAGTGGCATAAACAGATGGGGCCTGGGAATGTTTGGGGAAGGATACACAGATCAGGAGCACATGTGGCCAAAATGAATGTATAGAGCAGGAATTCATACCATCGATGTGGCAAAGATATATATGTCTTCTGGAGATGTCATTGTGTTCTGTCTGTTGGGAAGTACTCTGCCGCTCCAGTGTGATCAGGCGGGCAGTCTTTACCAGATATGTAGTCTCTGCTGAACCAATGGTTGTGAACTTACGTGGAATGTAGGTCTCTCCAAAGCTTTTGTTCCAGAGTCACTAGTTTTGTGCTACTACTGAATGGTTGCCAGGTCAAAGATCTATTAAGGATGCTGTTTTGAGTTTGGCTCTCCCTCCTGGCTTCAGTTTGAGTTCTCAGCTAAGATGCTATCTCTGCCCCATGTAAAATATGAATTAATTCTATCTTCTCTCTTGTAACCTAGAAGCTATGCATCTTTTAGATGTAACTTTTTAAAAAACTATATATCTTTTAGAAAGTCAAGGCCTGTATATACCCAGTTATCAGACTAGAGAAAATCCTTAGTTGCTTTTTCTCTCTCATGACTTTGAGAGATATTTTCTTCCTAAAGGGGGAATCTTGACTTCAGGAGCAAGGTTTTTGGAACTAATTAGGCTGTTAGTGTCCATAAGCAACGTCTATTTTTAAATCTCAATTTTTCTGATTACTAAGTGCTGTGTCTCTGTCTGAAATCTCTAGCTGACAATATTAGAAAGTCTTTGTAATTCTCTATTTAGTGTCTAATTACAAAACTTCACCTTTTGAGTGTTGTTTTAGGGACTACCCTAACAACAAAAAATCTCCAGATGGAACCACTTCAAGGCATCTCTTTCCAACTCAATTCTTTATTTTAAATGCCTGTCTTCACTGTGTATATGTGGCTGACAAAACACTCTCTAGGCTTTAGTGCAAGCCATATACTCAAATTAGCATTGGATAGGAAATGAGAAAATCTTGACCTGTGATTTCATTAATGTAGAAACTCCTTCCACCAGCATGATCATTTGGAGAATTGAGAAATTAAGTCCATGCTAACACCATCAGTCCATACCAGTTGTTGAAACCAGGGCTTCCTGATGCCAAGTCCAGGCCTCTATCTACTATGAGATGCTATCTTTTGTCGCTTAAAGAATTAGGATAAGAATATATCTTAGAAGTCAGCTAGTCCTAACAGTCTAGCCTCCTTATTTTATAAATTAGTAAACTAGGACCCAGAAAGGACAAGGAAGGTCACTCAGGTATTAAAGAGCAAAGCCATGATTTGAACTATGGTCCTCTAGTAGAAAATCAGTGTTCTTCATACTATTCCAAATTGCCTCTCTGGGCCTCATTTTACTAATCCATAAAATAAAAGGATTGAATTAGGTGGTCTCTAAGGTCCCTTCTAGCTCTATCACTCTACAATGCTGAGAATGTTAGCACATAATCCTACTGACACCATACAAATATAAGCAATGATCAATTATCGCCATAAAAGAATATGAACTAGGATCAACTCCTGTGACTTTGTGTATGTATAGCTTGTATCCCCTTGCAAGATTTCCCTTGGAGACTTTTGAATTTGGCTCACTTCTCTCCTAAGATTTCTTTTTGCAATATCAGAATTAGGCTCATATCTAACCACAATAAACCCATCTTCTCTAAAGGACATATTTAGTCCTCTAGACTTATAGTACAATACTGGATACCCCCTCCAACAAGAAAAAAGAATGAAGGGTTTCCCAAGGGTCGAGCAATAAAATCCCCTCTAGTTCATCTCAACTGACCAACTCCTGATTTATATATAAATATAAATTTACTCAAGGGCTGATAGGATAACAGTAGGTTCAGAACTCCACACCTAGGACCGGTTGGCTTATTTAAGCAGGATAAAACTGATTTACAAAGGAAGAGACAGTATTAGATGAGCTTTTTAATCTGTCATAAAGGGCCTACACCATTCCTAGTAAAGCTAGGAAGTCAATACTGAGCTTAGACATGACAAACCAGTGGTAAGTCACCCAGACCATAATTGAAAATCCTTCATGCCTTTTCACAAGATTCCTGGTAGTTCAAATCTGTGAAATGACTGTTCAGGTAAAGGAGTCTGGTGGGAAACCATTCCCAGGCTATAATGATTCCCAGTTGTACAACCCTGGACAACAGTAACAATAGAATTTATCACAAACTAGGTCAATCCTTCAAGAGCATGAAATATCCTAGCACTCATAGACACAGTCCCCAAAATAGCTCACTTTATTCCCCTGTACTTTGTTTTCTATATTGCATGTGAGATGGAGTGGTAACATCTCAAAGATATCTTCTACTTCCATTACCCTTCCATCCCATATCACGTTGGATTTGAACTTCAATTTATTTCATAGTTTTGCTCCATTTTGCAACACCTTCTTCCATATTGTTTCCTCTGTTCAATGGCTATCAAATCACCTCTCCCCACCCATTTAATAATCATAGAAACCCAAAAGGGCATTAGCTTGATAGTAATTCCTATTACTAGAATGGTTGATCCAGTCCTTGCCTAAAATAATCTGCTCCTCTCTGTGTAACTCATACTGAGGTTTCCATGCTCACATTTCCTCCAAGTTTACTCTTCCAAGTCACCATGCCACAACAAATAACCAATGTGGAATGCTGAAAACAATTCTGAATGAAGCTGAATTCATTCAAAATGAAACTGAATGATTGCAGTGGAATTTATAAGGAACCACGAGGCCCTTAAGTGGTAAATGTTGTTGCTGTTCACTCACATTTATCTCTTTGTGTGACCCCATTTGGGGGTTTTCTTGGCAAGAATACTGAACTGATTTGCTATTTCCTTTTCCTACTCAATTTATAGATGGGGAAACTGAGACAAACAGGATTAAGCAACTTACCAAGATCACACAGCTAGGAAGGCCAGATTTGAACTCACAAAGATGAGTCTCCTTGATCCTTGGCCTGGAACTCTCTCCACTGTGTCATCTAACTACCCATTAAGAGAGGCAAATACATAGCTATATAATCCAGGGAAACCAAATAATAGTAAGGAACCAGGTATGGTTGAGTATTCAAATTCTCTATATGAACAGCCCTCTGAAGAAGATGGCAGACTAAGCCATCTTAGTCTAGAACTCTTCTAGAACTAGAACTCTTCTCCATTAATAAAATTCTAAGCTCAGTAACCTCTTCACTAAAACTTTGTCTTTTAAACCAACATTAACCCTGCATTTTACTGGCCTTTGTTCTACCATATACATAACATCCTAGACCTACACTTGCCAGATGAATACTTTACCTCATTACTGGTAGAAAAAATTCCTAATGAAGGAAATTATTAACTCAAGTAGAGAGATATAGGCACAGCCTCCAGTACTCCATGGAGAGTAAAATACATGAAAGGAAAAAGAACCTGGGAGAAGAGCAGTTGGTGGCACAGAGGAGAAAGTGCCAGACTTGAAGTCGGGAGGATCTAGCCTCAGACACTTCCTAGCTATATGATCCTGGACAAGTCACTTAACCCCATTTGCCTAGTCCTTATTTTTCTTAGAGTTGTTACTAGGACAGAAGGTAAAGGTTTAAAAGAAAAAAAAAAAGGACACAGTAACTGGTCTAGCATCTTTGTGCCCTAGAACTGGTGACATGATCATAGTAATAGGTAACATTTACATAGTGCTTAATATATACCTACGTACTTTTTTTTTTATTCTTACAACACACCTGGAAAGTAGGTGCTATTATTGTCTCCATTTTATAAATGAGGGAACTGAGGCCACAGGTTAAGTAGCTCAGGATCCTCGAGCTAGTGTCTGAAGGCTGGGTTTTTCATTCAAGTCTTCCTGAGCCCCAACCTGCCACTTGCTGGCTAATATGTCAATGGCATCCTACCACTCTCAGACCTCAGAACCCAGAAAGATGGCCTGCAGAGGAAAGAGTGAGGTTTGGAAAGGAAAAATGAGTTTGTCCAATGCGTAGAATTTGCAAAGGAAAATAAAAAGAGTAGTGGTAGCAGTAAATCCTTTTCAGCTGAAGTGATGGGAGTCAGGAAGATATGGCTTGGGTAGATACAATCAGGCTTTTTAAAAAAAATGCATACAATGGTAAATCGGTGAGTGTAGCAAACTGGCTCTTTCTAACTAAATGACCTGTAGCTCACCCAATATACAAAACCTTACGTTTCTGAACCTCAAAACTATGCCTCTTTTATCCACTCTGGACATTGTTGCAATGCTGATTTTGCCTCAGTTTCCACTAGGGATACTTTCAGCTTTTTCCAGCCTTGTCATCCATGATGCTGGCTTCTAACCTTGGCATCAGCTTTAGATCTCACTATGGACATTTAGTTTCAAGATATATCCACTGATTCAAACAATGATTTTATTCCACTGTTATCATTCCTGCTTATGAAAGAGCATCCTTTCTGGACGTTCTCGCTGTGGCTACAATGCAAGAGGGCTTTGATCAGTCCCATGGAACCTATATAATACAACGTGTTAGATCTTCCCTAGAAAAGCCTCCTAATCCCCTGCTCCCTAGAATACTGTTAATTACCTCCATGAGCAGATAGTTTATGATATCAAAATTTGAGATACCATGTGAGTACAAAATTTGAAGTTTTATTGTGAATCCAGACTGTGAATTGCCAATCTGGATAATTAAATACTAAAGCCAGCAGCTCTTCTGATTACATAATAGATAAAGTTTACTAATATTAATGAGCCTGCAAATAGGATCTAATGGGCAGAGACTGTATTTGACATTAGTTATACAATGTTCACATGGGGACCTTTTGGTACTGGATTACTTTATTTAACTGTCTACACTGCTCAAACATAGGAATAAACAATGGCATTTTTGTGAATAATTCACTAGTCCTGGGATTTTTTCAGTAAAATAATTATTTCCACAGGCTGTGTCTTCATCCAAAAGAGAAAATGTTTATTAAGTGCTTTGTCAACTACAAGAATGCTATGTAAATATCAGCTATTATTATCATTATTATTATTATTTTAAAATTTTGTGTACTCCCCTTACTTTTTATTTCTGAGAAATATTAAAGGGATTAGTAAGATCTCATTTATGAAAGACCTCAAAGTATTTTAACACTAAAGTATTCTTTGTCTAGAACTATGCCTATACTACCAAGTAAAGTAGATGTTTGGCAAATATTTGGTATTCTAAGATATTTTTCCACATACAGAAATTATTTAGCCAGAAATCTCTTTTTATTCAAATTTACCTTGTTGGATTGGTCAATTCTTCTTACCTATAAAAATCTTTTTTATTTCTAATTCTATCATATCACACTTAGTTACCTACCCATCCTGCCTTTATATCTTGCACAAATTTCATTAACATGCTATCTACATGGAGAGCTATGTGGCAAAGTGGATAGAGCACCTGTTCTGAAATCAGGAAGATTCATCTTCTTGAGTACAAATCCAGTCGGACTCTTCTAGATGTATGACCCTGGGTAAGTCATTTAAACCTGTTTGCCTCAATTCCTCATCTATAAAATGAGCTGGGGAAGGAAATGGCAAACCATTCTTATATTTTTGCCAAGAAAACCCCAAATGGGATCACAGAGAGTCAGACTTAACTTTTATTGTTTACTCCTTTTAGTCATCTACATATTCCTACAAGACACAGATAAGGATATTGAACAATACAGAGAAAGATAGAGCTTTCCAAATGCCTCCCAGAAATATTTTTCCCAATGGCAATGATCAATTAACATTCTTTGGTCACAGTCATTGGGCTATAAATTCAATTCATTTCAATTTAATTCATTTCACCAACATATGTAAGATGCCTTCTTTGGGCAGGACATTTTGGGGAGTATAAAGTTTAAATAAGATTTCAACCCTCATGAAGTTCATAGTCTAATGCAGGATGGAAAGAGGTTTGATTATGCATCAAGAGCTCGATGCATTTAGAAACATTGAAAATATCTCAAATCAAATCTGTACTGTCATGAAAGAATTTGTTCAAGGTCTTACACAAAATCCAAACAAATCACATCTATAACATTTCCATGATTTACTAGTCTAGTAACACTTATCAAAAAGGAAAGTGAGGTTAGTTGGGTATGACTGCTTCTTAATAAATCCACACTAGCTCCTTTCTGGGTATTCACACGCTATCCATTTGATAATCCAGCGATATGGGAATAGATGTCCAACTAACAGACCTAAAGTTTCCAGATTTACCTTTTTGAAAACCCAGGAAACATTGGCTTTTATCTGGTCTTCTAGCACTTTTATCTGATCTCTCAGGATTGCTCAAAGCTCAACAGGGGTTTAGCAATCACATTTGCAAATTCTTTTAGTACCCTGAAATGTATTTCATCTGGGTCAAAAGACTTGAATTCATTTAAAGAAACTAGGTTCTCCATACAACAAAACCTTTTTTCTAACTGATATTCTCCCACTAATGCTGCATGAATATAAAATATGGATAATTCTATTTCTATATATAACTATATGTACAAAGCTATACAACTATATATCTAGCCAGTGGTATGAAATGTGGATAACTATAATCTCAGTACAATGAAAATCACAGGTGACCACAGGACAAGGATGAAATGGATATACATTGTTGTAAGTAGACTGTTGCTTATTACTAATAATAACTTGCACACCAGACTTTGGTTCAATCAAGACTTACCTTTTAACATGGACCCTTTGATCCAGTGACACTGGCCTCCTGGATATTCCATAAACAAGGCACTCTGTCTCTGCTCTGAGCATTTTCTCTGGCTATTCTCTATCCCTATAATGTTCTTCCTCCTCTGCTCCAACTACTGACCCCTCACTTTCCTTTAAGTCCCAACTAAAACCCCACCTTCTACAGGAAGTCTTCCTCAGCTCCTCTTAATTCTGGTATCTTCTCTTATTGAATTATTTACTATTTATCCTGTATACAGCTTGCTTTATATGTATTTATCTGCATGTTATCCTCCCCATTATATTATAAGCTCCTTGAGGAAAAGGACTGTCTTTTACCTCTTTTTGTGTCCCAAGTACTTGGCACAGTGCCTGGCACATAGTAGGCACTTAATAAACATTGATTGATTGTGTAACCCTGGGCAAGTCCCTTAATCTCTTAATGCCTGGAGAAGCTCTCTAAGGCTATAAATTGTACATTAGATGCTAGACTGCATTGGTAGTATGAGTTTCTCATAGGGAAAATTTTATGCCAATAAAATCACAGCTCTAATAAGTGTTAAATATATACACACATATTTATAATATCTATATTTTATGTGGTGGATATATATTTGATATAATATATATAGTCATACATCCAAATTGACATTATATGTGATCATTCATCATATATAGAATTTATTGATTGATATATATATATGTGTGTGTGACAAAATATACAATAATGTAGATATGATAATTGTTGTTGAGTTGTTTCAGTTGTATCAGAACCCCATTTTGGGGTTTTCTTGGCATACTCTGAAGTGATTTGCTATTTTCTTCTCCAGCTCATTTCTTTTACAGATGAGGAACTGAGGCAAAACGGATTAAGTGACTTGCCCAGGGTTACACAGCTAGTAAGTGTCTCAGGCTAGATATGAAGTCATGAAGATGAGTCTTTCCAATTCCAAGCCCACTGTCCTAGCCACTGTGTCATCAAGTTAATATGACAATATTCCAAACTAATTACAGATTGATCCCCTGTGCGCTCTCTCTCTCTCTCTCTCTCTCTCTCTCTCTCTCTCTCTCTCTCTCTCTCTCTCTCTCTCTCTCATATATATATATCTGTATATATATTTTAATATCAAGGTCATCTATGACCAGAAAAATATGTGGCAAGAGAGGGATTGATTGCTTGTGTATTGTACTGCTATATAATTAGAGGGTGGCCCCCAGAGTGCCCCAGAGGGCAAGTAATCTATGGAGAAATTTGTATTAGAATATGAATAAGAATCATATTGCCTAAAGTACAGACAGGTTGTGTTCTGCCCTCAAAATCTTCCTAAAGCATGAAACTGACTACAACTGCTATGCTCAAGAATCTTCATTGGGTTCCCATTGCCTAGAATAACATACAAATTTTGAAGTCCTCAAAATCTAATTCTAGCCTATTTTTCTAGGCTAGAAATTTTTCACATTAATCCCATTTACAAATTCTATGATCCAGTCAAACTGGATCTATTTCTCAAACTTGGCATTCTATTTCCCTCCTTTGCATAGGATTCTCCCCAAGCCTGGAATGAACTCTTTCTTCATGTCTGTCTCTTATCATTCTAAGTTTCTTCTAAGGCTCAGCTTATATGTCTCCTCATTCAGAAAGCTTTTTCTGATTCCCTCATTTCCCAGTATGTTTTCTCTCTGTCTCTGTCTCTGTTGATATATATTTATAGTCACATCCTTCTCTCCTTCTCCCTTTCAAATTTTCATAAACATGATTGTATTTACATGCTTTATTCCTACCTAGACCAATAAAATATAAGCTCTTTGTGGGTTTAAACTATTTTTCCTTTTCTCTATTTGAGTCCAGTACAGCAAGATTCATTAAAAACCAGTCATGCCCAACTAACCACATGTTCCTTTTTGATAGGGTAGACAAGTAAATTAGAGAAATATTAGAGATATGATGTGTCTGGATTTCTGCATGACCTTTGATAAATTACTTCATAATATTCTTGGGGATAAGTGGAAAAAGGTAGTTTGGATGATAGTACAAGTAAGTTGCCCCAAGTGTCTAGTAGGAACTTAATAAATGCTTGTTGGACTGGAGTGCTCACATTGATGAGATCACAGATACATTAATATATCCAAGTAAAGCCTTATTTAATTTCTTCATGAAGCTGGGGTTTCAACTCCCTGTTAGCCATATTTTTCCTACTTTATCCACTCTACCTCAATCTACTATCTAATCTACCTCAAGACTTTTTAAAAGCCTGCTTTAATGCCTTATCATGGAATAGAAGTGAACTTGTTTTCTCAAAGACTATAGCAGAGAACCACAAGTTCTAGCAGGCCCTCCCAAAATGGAAAGGCTTTTATGTGTAGGCTAGCTAACAGGTCCAGGCAAGCTATTTGGAGAGGTTCATTAAAAGAAGGATGACTTTTTTGGCCATGGAAACCCCGTAAGGTCATATTCTAAATGATAGGATTATTAGTTATGTCAGTAGTGGGAATTGTCAGCTTCCCTGGCTTTCTTCAAGTCTCAAGTGAAGTTTGCTTTTTTTTTTTTCAAGAAGCCTTGCTCAGTTCTATTTAATCTTAGGGTTTTCCTTTTGCCCTCTCTATCTGGTGTATATCTTATTTGTTCATAATTGTTTTGCATGTTATCTCATCCATTAAACCACGAGCAAGAACTGAATTTTTCATTTTTTATTTTTTTTTTTGCATTTCTTTGTATCCTAAGCTAAGTACATTGCCTGGCACATAGAAGGTGCTTAATAAACTTGTTTATTGACAAATTGTTGACTGACTGACTGGCTCCAGTGAAATAACACATCCTTAAAGTATTAATCCAATGTCATTCTCCATAACAGAAAAGGAACAAAATAGGAGTTAAATAGTTTACAGATCTTCAAGGTTGGAAGGGACTTTCAGAGAGCATTTAGTCCAACATTTCCTTGACCAAAAATTTTTCTGCAAAAAGTGTGAATCCATCCTTTGATAAAAGACCTGTATGTACTAAGGATAAACACACTAACTCATGAGGCAGCTTATTTCACCTTCATATAATTCCAATTTTCAAGGTTTTTTTCCTCTTATAATAAATCCAAATCTGCCTTTCTGAAATTTTAACTTGTTTCTAGTTCTGCCCTTTCCAGTCAAACAGAACAAATCTATTCTTTCTTTCATACTAGCCTTCCAAATACTCAATAGTAGCTATTTTATCCATACTAACACAACCCCTACCAAGTTTCCTCTTTTCCAAACTAAACGTTTTCAGTGGTTTCCATTTATCTTCTTTTATTTTTATTTTTTAAACCCTGACCTTCTGATCTAGATTTGAATCTAATTATCATTTCCAAGGCAATTGGGGTTAAGTGACTTGACCAGGAACACACAGCTAGGAAGTGTCTGAAGTCAGTTTTGAGCCCAGGACCTCTCATTTCCAGGCCTTCCCTATCCACTATGCCACTTTATTGACTCTTCTATTTATTTTCATACAAAATGATCTTGGGATCTTTGGTCCCTTTTTTGTGTAATTGTTCAGTGGTTTTTCAGTCATATCTTACTCTGTGATTCTATCTGGGTTTTTTTTTTTGGCAAAGTTACTGGAATGGTTTGCCATTTCCTTCTCTAGCTCATTTTATAGATGAGGATACTGGGGCAAATAGGGTTAAGTGACTTGCCCAAGATCACACTGCTAGGAAGAATTTGAGGCCAAATTTTAACTTAGGGAGAGGAGTCTTCCTGACTCTAAGCCTGACACCGTGCCACCCAGCTGTCCTACCCTTTTCTATATACTCTAACTTAGCAATGTCATTAACAAAAACATGGCACCAAAATCAGAATAATTTTTTATATTTGGCCTGATTAGAGTAGAATGCCTTAGAACTACAATCTCTCTCTCAATGTAGTTTAAAAATTGTTTGACATTTAGGGATGACAAATCACACTGGTGACTTCTAATGAGTTTGAAGTTCACTCCAACCCCCAGATCTTTTTCAAATGGACTACTGTTCAACAATATCTGCCCCATCTTATACTTATGAAATTGATTTTTTGAACCAAAGATTAAGAATTTCTATATATTCTATTATTTTTCATCTTCACAAAATTATAGGTTCAGAGATAGAAGAGAACTCAGAGACAATCTAATCCAAACCCCTCTTTTTCAGATCAGGAAAATTATAACTCTGAAAGGTGAAGGGTCACATAGGTAGTAAATTGTAGTTTGGGGGGGTTAAAATTTCAAGTTTCCTTTGCTTATTACACATCTCCTGGTTCATTCATATATGGAAGACATCTGAGACTTTAAGTATCGCTCCTAACCCTCTTTCTAGTTATTTGCTCCTGTGAAGTGCTAGATAGAAATATCTTGAATTTTTTTATAAGGTCTAGAGAAGGGACATTCAATAACAATCTGAGGTGACAAATAGACAATTGGTCAGTGGGGCAGAATTCCTCCCTTCATGAATAACATCCTGATTTCAAATCTATAAACAGTACAAACCAGCCTTGTATCCACTGTGATCTCCTTAAACAAGGACTCTGGCTGGCTAAAATAATAAAATAAAATTTCTACTTATCCCCGGATACAAAATTGCTCCCCAAGGATAATAGCTGGCAGATTTTCCCGCTGACGGGTGGTGGCTGGGACTGCAGCAGCGATTTCCAAGCAGTGGAAGTTCCTTCCTACACAAATAAAGTCTAAACTTAAAATAACAACTCATATTCACTCACCATGATCAGCCTTTCCATTTCACTTTGGCCAGAAAAATACATACTACCAGGGTAGGGAGTGTCATCCTTAAACAGACCCAAGCCCATATACAATACCAATTTTAGTCCTAGTGATTAACTCAATTTCCTGTTTTGATAAAAAATAACTTCAAATACCTTTCTGCCCTTATATCTTTTGGGTGAGAGAATTTCATATTTTCCTAATACTTAAGGAGAACTGAGCAACTTCTCACCATTGGCTAGGTTTGTCAGGTTTTCCATCTTTAATTCTTAATATCCAGTGTCTTTTATTACTCCTATTTCCTGTCTCCCTTGGCAAAAATATGATTATTATCAAGCAGGCCTACTTATCCTGGGTACCTTGGGCTGTATAGGGTTCTTCAGAACTTTATTTGCCTACTAGAAAAAGCATCAAAAGGACTTAGGAGATTGCCAAAAAGTAAAAATAAATTTTAAAAATTTACACAAAAATTCAGAAATGGATAATTCATTTCAATTCAATTCATTGTTCATTTATTAAGGATCTTCTATATTTCAGGCACTGTTACAGACATTGGGCATATAAAGGCAAAAAGATAATAATAATAATAGCTAATATTTTTATAACACTTAGAGCATTTTACGTATATTACCCTACTTGAGCCTCACCATACATCCCCTGCGAGGTAGGTATTACTATCTGCATCTCACAGACAAGGAAACTGAGGCTGAAAAATGTTAAGTGATATAGCTAAATAGTCTCTGCCTCCCAGAACCTTTACATTCTACCAAGAGCAAGCAAGATAAGTAAGTGCAAGATAAAGAGTCATGGGGGTGAGCAGAGTACAATAGCAATATAGATTAATTAGTCATATTTGGCAGAAATAGATCAAAATTGGTATATTCTCTGGTATGTTGGTGAATTGGTTCCAACCGATGGTCATCCTGGTCAGGGGAGGGTCTCATCTGGGAATGCTTCTAAGAGTGGCTTTTCCTTTGGTCTGTCCCTCCCAGTTTTTCTTCTGACCCACAAAGGGCCAGGAGCAGGGTTTCTGAGCAGAGAAGGAAAACCTACTGGGGCATTTCATCTTTACAACCAAATGCAAAGCTGCCTGCTGTGTAAATAGATGGAACTAAGAGACTCACTGACACTGTTCTCAATGCAAAAGTTGTTAACCCTAAGTTTTCACAGCGATACACTAGAGTTCCCCATCTAAAGGAAATATAGCCTTCTATCCATGTGAGAAGAAGTATGGCAATGGTTTTTTCCTACCCTTCGCCTCACCCCCACAAAAGCAGTCTTCAGTGATTCCAGGGGCAGAGCCTCCTGTCAGCTACGGGCAGTGGACGGCACAGGGGAAAGGTCCAGAATGCACTCAGAGGCTATCATCACCTTGGATGGCGAGGGTAGATTTACCCAGGGAAAATGACCGGCTACGTTTAGGTCCTTCCGATTTTAATTTCCTTATCTTCTCTTAATAACTGAAGTCTTCTTTTTAAGGGTAATTGCTACATTTCTTTACTTGTTCATGTGGATCACACAGTTTGATATTTCTGAAGTCCCCATTTTTCAAACAAATGGAAGTTCGAGGAGTCCTTCTTCATAGGCTCCCAGAGTCAACCCTTCTTGTCTCCCCGCTTGTCTTCTTCCCCAATGGCCATTTACTCCCCTTGTGGTACTCATGATAATATAAATGGTCTCAATTATATGAAAAGAAGAAAGCTGTAACCTGTTGTTTTTTAGTTCCTACACACACACCCTTTCCCCCCACCCCCATCTTCTGGATGGAAAAGCCTAATGGATCTCAGAGGAACCAGCAGAATAATGGGCTCCCTTCTCCCTGAAGAGAAAGGAGAGTGCTAGCTTAGGATTCAGGAGAGTTTTGGGGAGAGGCTAGGAAAAGAGGAGCAATTCATTTCCCCTTGCCTTTCCATCCCCCATTAAAGACACTCAAGGTGTACTTATTCAGGTTCCCTTATGACAGCCTGCTCACCCCACAAAGAAGGGAGAATTGGGTTCAGTGTGAATAAATGATAATGAGTCCATTGAAGCATTGTACTAAATGGTCCCCCAGTGGCATGAAAGAGTTAATGTGCCTCCCAAAATGCCTATCTTACTGTCAGTGAGGGAGTTGGGCCCCAGGAAAACTGGGCTTAGCAAACCCAAACCCTAATAAAAGATTTTAGGGGAGCACAAAGTTAGAAAAGGAAAAGTATGTATGTGTGTATGTGTGTGTGGGTATACACACACGTATTTTTTTTCATGTATGAACACTTCATCCTGGCTGGTATTAACTCAGCCAATTCTAGAAGACCAGAGTATAAAAGGCAAAGGATGAAAAAGGAGAGACCCAAAGAAAAGAGAAAAGAGATATAGAGAAAGAGGCACAGAGAAAGAAGAAAGAGCAAGTGACATGTATAGTATTTTTTATTTGTCCCGAACCTCTGACTGCATTTGAAATTTCTGAGTTGCAGGAATTGAATCCCCTATGTCTCAAACCCCCTCCAGGTAGTTGAAAACAGTCACCACCTCCCTCCCAGAGGAAGGTGATCCCTGGCTTTTATCAACTGCAGTAAACTATATTTTAAAATATTTTTGTTACAAGTATCAGAATTCTCTCCCTGGAATTATATTTTAAGGGCCTACACATCTCCATCTCTTGCTAAGATACAATAAAGGAACAAAACTTTTGGTGTGCTAGCTTGAGTTATTGTCTTCTGAATTCTTGAGTGCCTGCTTCCAAGAACGGCGGTCTCATTTGGACTGGAAGCTCTTTGGGGTCACAGATTTTGTCTTTTACTCTGATGAGAGGAGTAGTGATGCTGATAATAATGATTCACTCATTTGATCTTGTGTGGCCTGATTAGTGCTTACTATATTACCAGGAAGACTATATATCTACCCCCTTAAAATTAATTATTGATGAAAACTCAAACATTTTACACTTCAGTAAACAGCAAATATAGCTTCTTCACCAAAAAAAATCTCTATGAAATAAAACTATTTTTAAAGTGTAAAATTTTCAAATATCAGCCTCTTCCTACCAACACATCTGATAGTAAATAATTACCAAATACAGATTTAGTCATGAGAATAAACTAGCCTAAATCTGAGGATTTACAAAGTATTTTGCAAAAAAAAAAAAATGGATCTTATTTAGATCTATAGATGACCAATATAATGATTGGAATAATGAGACCAAGGACATAATTACCTACTGGGAATACTAGAAACAGGAAAACAAACATATCCATTCATTCATTTGTTCATTTAGCTAGACTTATTGGGTCAATATCATTTGCATAGCACTGCCCTAGGTAAAAAATGAAGACACTTGTGACTTCACTGTTCTCTAGTTGGTGCTCCTCATTCTTCAGACATTCTCTACCATGCAATGGAAACTTCTTCACTCTAGAACAAGTGTAGTATACGCTTGGGCTTCATTTATTGAAGTTTTCTTGTGGCCTCTCCCTCTCATTGGCTAGTTCCTCCTAGGCCAACTTCCAAAACAATGTCGCATCATATTCCCAAACCCCATATCTTCATCTCTTCCCTTTTCTTCACAACTTCCTTTTATGTTATTTTCCCTCATCAAAATATAAGCTTCTTGATATCAGGGATTATGTTGTTTGTATTTGCATTCCCAGTGATTAGCACTAATATATACCAGTGATTAGTTTTTGTTCATTCATTTTCGGCCATGTCCAACACATCATGGTCCCATTAGGAGTTTTCTTGACAAAGAAATAAGAGTCGTTTGCCACTTTTCTCTTGAGCTCATTTTATAGTTGAGAAAACTGAGGTAAATAATAAGTGAGTTGCCCAGGGCCAGAAAATGTATGAATCCAGATTTAAATTCAGGAAGATGAGTCTTTCTGGTGTCACACTTGAAACTCTATCTATTGTGCCACCTTGCCAAGGCATAAAAAATGCCTAATAAATGCTTGTTGATTTGAAAAGGAATTTATGATGTCCCAATACAATAAAAATGACAATTCTTCCTAAATTGATTTACTTCTTTAGTACAATAGTAATCAAACTACCTAAAATTACTTCATAGAGCCAGAAAAAAATATTAACAAAATTCATCTGGAAGAGCAAAAGACTTAGAATATTAAGGGAACTAGTGCAAAAAATATGAAGAAAGGTGACTTTCTGGATTTCAAACTATATTATAAAGTGGCAGCCATCAAAACAGTCTATTACTATCTAGAAAACAGAGGACCGATAGAATAAATTAGGCACTCAACATGCAATGGTAAATGACAATAGTAACCTAGCATTTGGCAAACCCAAAGATTCAACTTTTGGAAGAAGAACTCACCATTTGACAAAAACTGCTGGCAAAACTGAAAAACAATAAGGCAGAAATTACCTCACACTATATGCCAGGATAAAACCAGAGTGGATATATGAATTAGAAATAAAGGGGAGCACAAACATAATTGAGGGAGCACAAAATAGTTTACCTGCCAGACCTATGAGGAAGGCAAGAATTTAGGTCAAAACAAGACATAAATAACAGTATAAGATGTAAAATAGATAACTTTAACTAGATTAAATTCAAAAGTTTCTGCACAAGTAAAAGAAATGCCCCCAAGATTAAAAGACAAAACAAAAACAAAAAAAACAAAAAACAACAAGGGAAACCTTTGTATCAAGTCTCACTGATAAAAGCTTCATTTCTCAAATATATAAAAAACTGAGTCAAATTTATAAGAAAAAAAGCATTCCACAAATGACAAATGGCCAAAGGATATGAATAGGAAATTCTCAGATGAAGAAATTAAAACTCTCTTTAGTCGTGTGAAAAATGTTCCAAATCTCTATTAATTAAAGAAATGCAAATTGAAATAACTCTGAGGTACCACCTCACACACGTCAGACTAGGTAACATGGCGGAAAAGGAAAATGATAAATGTTGGAGGGGATATGGAAAAATTGAGTCATGCACTGTTGGTGGAGCTGTGAACTAATACAACCATTCTGAAAAACAAACTGGAACCTGCTCAAAGGGCCATAAAAGAGTGCATACCCTTTGATCCAGCAATATCACTACTAGGTCTATATCCCAAAGAGATTAAAGATGGGGAGGGAAACCTACCTATACAGAAATAGTTAGAGCTGCTCTTTTCATGGTGGCAAAGACCTGGAAACTGAAGGGATGTCCATCAATTGGAAAATGGCTAAACAAGTAGTTGTATATGCTTGTAATGGAATACTATTATGCCATAAGAAATGGCAAACATGATGATCACAAAAAACCTGGAAAGACTTATATGAAGTGATACAAAGTGAAATGAACAGAACCAAAAGAACATTGTTCAGAGTAACACTAATGTAAAATGATCAATTGTGAATGATTTATCTATTATCAACAAGGTAAGGATCCAGGACAACTTCAAGGGACTCGTGATTAAAAAGGATATCTACCACCATAGGAATTAGTAGAGTCTGAATTCAAATGTACCTTTTTTCATCTTATTTTCTTTATGAATTTTGTCTAGTATAAGAAATGTGTCATTTTATAACATGACAAATATGGAAATATGTATTATAGGAAAATATATGTACAACCTATATCATATTACCTATGTTATTGGTGGGGGGAAGGTTTGGAGAGAGGATTGCAAAATGTCAGAAAGTGAATGTGAAAAATTGTATCAATATGTATCTAGAAAAAAATAGAAATTTAAATAAAAAAGATTTTATGATGTCACCTGATAGTCAATGAGGTTACCCATTGTGTGAAGAAGGATTTACAAATGCAACCAATCAATACCTACTATACCTCAGATGCTTACTACTATATGATCTTGGAAAAGTCATTTCACCTCTCAGGCCTCAGTTTCCTCATCTGTAAAATGAAGAGATTGCATTAGATGGCCTCTGAGGTACCTTCCCAGTATAACTGTGTGATCCTATGTGCAAACATAAAATTGTCCCATTAAATGGGGACACTGTAGAGGATATAAAGAAATATAAGAGAAACCACCATCCTGGAAAAGCCTGAAATTTCACAAGAGAGAGGACATGAACACATTAAGCTAATTAGTACCAAGTAAGTACATTGGAGGTTACTTGAGGAAGGAAGGGAAAGAGAGACAAAAAAAAATTCTCTCTATTCACTGGGGTGAAGTATTCAGCTAAGACTAAATGAAGATTGGGTCAGATTTTGAGACATATGTGAACATTATGTATTTAAGAGACAGTGAGAAGGGCAGCCAAGTGGCACAGTGGATAGAGTGCTGGGCCTGGAGGCAACAGGACCTGGGTTCAAATCTGACCTCAGACACTTCCTAGCTGTGTGACTCTGGGTAAGTCACAACTCCAGAAGCCCTTGCCCTTCTGTCCTTAGAATTGTCACTAAGAAAAAAGTAAGGGTTTTTTGAGACAGGCAGACAAAGAGACAGACAGAGACAGAGAGACAAAGAGAAAGGAAGGGAGGGAGAGGGAGAGAGAAAGAAAAAGGAGAGAGAGAGACAGAGACAGAGACAGAAAGAGAATGAGGAAAGCATCTTAACTAGAAAAGGTATTTTCAATTGGTGTTGAATATGTTGGAAAGAATAGGTTAAAGATGGATTGGAGGGACCTTAAATGGTACAGTTAAGTAAGGAAGGAGTTTATAAATTACCTTATAGGCAGTGGAGAGACATCTAAACATTTTGAGCAATGGAATGGCAGAGTAAAAGGGACTTTTAAAGGAAGATTAAACTCCAAAGTTGTGTCGGGTGTAGGATTGAAGAGAAGAAAATATTGGAGGCAGAGTTACTTATTCACCACCGTGATCTAGATATGGATGGTTAGGTAGCACAGTGGAGAGAGTGCAGGGTCTGAAGTCAGGAAGACTCATCTTCATGAGTTCAAATCTGACCTCAGACATTTACAGGTTGTGTGATCTTGGGTAAGTCACTTAACCTTGCTTGCCTCAGTTGCCTCATTTATAAAATGAGCTAGAAAAGAAACTGGCAAACCACTGCATTGTCAAAAAAAAAACACAACCCAAATGGGGTCATAAAGAGTAGGACATGCCTGAAATGACTGAACAACAACAAAATCCATAGACATGAAATACTAAAGAAGTAGACTAGAATGATGTCAAGGAAAAAGAAAGGACGGGAAAGACACGAAATTCAATACCTGGAGATGCTCAGGACAAAGCCTGTCTTCCAGCCATGCTTTTTTTTTAAATCACCATTTCCATGGCCATTTTGGAAAAAAGCAGACTCGTATGACAGCTCTTCAGCCTTTGACATCTACCTGGCCTTGCTGGATGCTGGACCTTTGCAGCCTATGTGGTCAAATTGGAAAAGTCACTTCTTCATGTGATTATTAGAAAGAAAATGTGCTCTTAAATATTAAAATGTAGCAAAGCTATTCCATTATAAATTCACACATTACAACAAATTGTGATATTGTTATGCATTTTGGATCTTGTGATTTAGGAGCTATGCATCAAACTCTAGAGGAAATAAGTACCTAATAAGCCTCTTGTGCTTGAAAATGTTGAGATAATTTGCAGAAAATATTTAAATGATTCTCTAAATGGTTTAGAAGCATTTGCAACTTTTGATAGACATTTAGCTAAAAAACATGAATTGTTATCAAGAAATGCTACTATTCTTGAAAAATGATCATTTAAAATTGCTTATTAAAAAAGGAAATACTCATACCATTTTTGGCCCTTTTGGCTTTGTCTATTATTAAATCCTACATATGCCCAGGAGTTTGCCTTCATGTACTTAAATATTGTTTCTACAGTGAGATTGCCTAATGAGGCAATTAGTAGAACTCCTCAGATAGCCGGACCAGACAGTTTCAGGCAGTCAGAAGGGTTCTACTCAGGCGATGCTGCAAAGTGCTCATGTCTACTCCTCTTTCTGTTTTATAATCGATTGTTGACAAGATGAATCATAAATCTGGGAGCAGACCCAAAACTCTGCACACAATGCCAAAATGGGTAAGAAGAGTTTGAGATCATATAATAAGGGGAATATTTTTTTAAAAAAGCATTTTAGAGAAGGAGTCTTCTGTATTGGGCCTCTGCATATTCCTGACTTCATGAATATCCTCAAGCCATATCCTCCTGCCCTATATCTCTCATACAATTCCCCAAGTTCTACTTTTTTCTTTAAAATCGGGTCAAACACTGCTTCATCAAAAGTCTTCCCTGATCTCCCCATCCTTCAAGGATTATTTATTTCTCTCAATCTCTATAACATGTATTATTTACAAGCTATTTGGTATTTAGTCTAAATGATCTCATAGAGTTATCTTGTGTTTGTATGTCATATGTCCAGGATTAGACTGCAAACTCTTTGTTAGAGAGATAGGTAGAATCATATGTATATACATACATACATAAGTGCCTACATACCTAAAGGGTTCATTAAATATTTACCATGTACCAGGCAGGCACTGTACCAAGTGCTAAGGATAAAAATTAAAAGCAAATTAGCTCCTCAAGGAGCTTACATACTAAGGGGATATGTGTATAGACAACATATATAAAGAAGAGATGGAAAACAAGACATGAAGGAAGTGGCGAGGCAACTAATAAGTTTGAGAATTCTAGAGTGTGAGGCTAACCAGGAGAGAAGAAAGCATGGCAAAGGCTCTTCATGATAAGGTTCTCTGAGCAAGAAGGTGAACATGCCTCAGGGAGAAGGTTTCCAGGACAGGAAGGCAACTGGTGAGGGGTAAAGTCTAGAGAGTGACTTGAACTAGGAGTAGGGATATGCCTAAAAGCTTCAATAGGACTAATATTTAGGTTTTCAAAGAAGATTATTTAAGAAAAAGTAGGACCTAGGTCTCTGGCTGTTAGGGAAAGACATAATCAGAACACAGGATTTTGAACAACCAAATTAGGAAAGGAGGTGAGAACCCTAACATCATTCTACTTAAGCCAAAAAGGTTTAACCCAATGAGAAAAAGCATCGTTATTTGTCCAAAGACTAGAAAGCAGGCTAAAGACTCATTCCTGACCCATGAATGGAGGTCATAAATAGGGTTAGCTAAAGGGAAGTGAACATAGGAAAACTAGAAGAGACTCTTCTATACTTCAATACTATACTTCAAAGTCATCACTTGCCACAAGGAAAACCAATGAGGAAAACTCAGCTGCCAGAACCATACCTAACTATAATTTGTGGGGTAATCCCAATTGGATTTAGTTTTTGCTCTAAAATTAGCTGATCTCCAATCATGTAGTTTGATAGGGATATGATTGGGGTTTTGATGTTACAGGATCCCTCTACTACAGATATGAATAACATGAAAATAGGTTTTGAACAATTATACATGTATAACCCAGTGGAATTGCTTGTCAGCTCCAGGAGGGGGGAGAGAAAAGGGGAGGGAAAGAACGTGAATCATGTAACCATCGAAAAAAATTATAAATAAATAAATAAGTCTCAAAAATAAATAAATAAACTAAACAAATAAATAAATAAATAAATAAATAAATGGATGAAGTTAGCTGATCTCACAGCAAAGGTTTGTTATGGGCACCATCTTTGTGTACCCAGCTGAACTTCAGCATTCAAAGGAGAGGAAATGAAGTACCATTAGGGAAAACTCTTTGGGGTAGAGGAGTAGAGAGGGTGTTAACGATTTAGAGGCATGGATTTTAAAGGAATGAATTAATTCCTTCTCATTCTTTAGTCCCACAGAGTGTGGCTAACAAAGTTAACTCAAGATCTATATGTAAATTATATCAAATGGCCTTTATTACCTTAAATCTTTAAGTTATAGAATGAAATTATTATTTTCTGGGTACTTTCCACTCCACCTAACCTGTGTTGTTATTTGTTAAGCTATATCTATTTATCATTGTCATTAACAATGAAGAGAAAACTATGAAACTATGGTGATTAGGTTCTCTATAAATCTGTTGCATAATATTAGAAGTAGTACCTAGTAAATAGATTCACTCTATCACTTTCTATTTCAATAGACTTTGTCATACTTCCTCAAGCTTCTGATGTTATCTTTTCTCCTACCTTCTCTGTTGACAACCTTACCTCAAACTTCACTGAAAAAAATTGAGGCCATTCAATGAGAGCGAATTCTTCTCTCTTTCTAATCTTAACACATCATTCAGATGTCTTCTCCCACTTTCTCCTTCACATGGTCTCCTTATGAAGAAGTGACCTTTCTCTTTACCAAGAGAAACCCTTCGACATGCATCCATGATCTATCCCCTCCAATCTTCTCTGGCAGATTGCCTTCTCTATATCATCCCCACTCTCTGTCTCTGTCTCTGTCTCTGTCTTTATCTTTATCTCTGTCTCTGTCTCTCTCTGTCTCTGTCTCTCTCTGTCTCTGTCTCTCTCTCTGTCTCTGTCTCTGTCTCTCTCTCTTTCTCTCTCTCTCTCTCATCACTCACTCTCTCTCTCTCTCTCTCTCATATTCCATTTGGTATAGTTTAATAGCTCTTTCTCTGCTTCCTATAAATACTTCCATGTCTCCTCCATCCTTAAAAAACCCTCACTTAATCCTACCATCCCTACTAGCTATTATTTAAAATTTATTCTCTTGTTTTCAGTTTAACTCCTTGGGAATACCATCTACTACATTTCCACTTCCTTTTCTCTCACTCTCTTCTAAATCCTCTAAAATGTCTTCTGATACCTCATTATTCTGATACATCTTGCTCCAATGTGATCAATGAGTTCTTATTTGCCAGATTTAAAGATCTTTTATCAACCTTCATAATTCTTGATCTCTCTGAAACCTCTAATCATTCTCTTCTCTTTCTAGGTTTTCATAACCCTAATCTCTTTTGATTCTTCTCATTTCTGCCTTACGACTCCTCAGTCATTTTGGGTTGTATTTCATTCAGGCCATGCCCATTAACTATGCATTGCCCTCCAGGTTACATCCTTCTTCTCTCCCTATAGGCATCTCAAACTCAATATGTCTGAAACAGAACTCATGTCCTTTTCTAAAAATATTCCCCTCTTTCCAACTTCCCTATTCCCATCTAGGGTGCACTATAATATTCCTTAATTCCTCTCCACTCCTCACTTCACATATCGAATCTTCTGTCAAGTCTTGTCATTTCTACCTTCACATCTTTCATATGCCTCTCTTCTCTTCCTATAGCACCCCATTGAAGGCTCCCTTCACCTCATGCCTTGACTATAGCACTGATGCCTACTCGATACCAAGGTCCATCATTTCCCATGAGAAAGAGAATACTACAATCTCTGGAGAACTAAAATTAAGGATCACTCAAAAGCCAGTTGAAGAGAAATATGATGCTATAAATAGGCTACATTATATCACCAATGTAGAACCATACATGAGATGGATTGTAAAGGATGTTTCCTCAAGTAGTAGAAATGAAAGACAAGTGTCACTTACACTTGGCTCAAACTCCGACTTCAGCTCCTCAGAAAGTCTTCAGTATAAACCCATTCCTTTTCTCTATGTGATTTTGCCTAATGAAAAGCATCATACCTTAATTTCCTATTCATATCTGGATGTTTTAATTGCAGTTTTGAATGAATATGAGGAACAGCAAGAAGACCAGATTGACTGAACTGGAGAATACAGAAAGGGAAGTCATGTCTAATAAGGGAGGATGCAATCAGATTTGGAAGGACATTAAGTGTCACACAAAGGAGTTTATATTTGATCCCAGAGATAAAATAAGCAGCTGCTGGTGTTTATTGAAGGGGGGAAAGAGGGAAAGGAAGAGAACAGTGAAACCTATGCTTTAGGAAAATCATTTTAGTGATTAGATTGTAGAGAAATGAGGCAAGAAATCAATTAGGAGACAATATTGATAGTATGGGAGAGAGATGACGAGGGTCTGAATTAGGTGACACTATGTAAGTAGGGGGAAAATGTATGTGTATATACACACGTGTATATGTGTGTATCTATGTGTATATATATATTACATAAAACGTTTGTGAATGTATATGTGTGTATGTATGTATTACTTAAACACATATTTGAGTCTATAACTATATACATATGTATATTATGCATATATATTCCATTAATATATGGGTATTGACTGGGGAAAACACAATCTCTGAAGAATTAAATTTAAGAATCTCCCTAAAATCAATGAAGAGGCACATAATGATATGAGTAGATTACACGAATGTCATCGATGTTATGAGAGAAATATCTCCTTTCTGAGTTCATGTGGTGGGTAACTGCTGGCAAATACATATTTACCACAACACAGAAATTATGGAGGTAAAAACCTAGATTTTATTATTATGCTCAAGCATAGTTTCAGGCCTCAGAGAAAACCTGAACAACCATAAGGATTCTGACAAGACTTCTTATAGGCAAAATTACATCAGAATGACAGAGAAATAATTCTTTTACATTTTGCAATCTTGTACATTCCTCTTAGGTCATAAAAGTTTTAAAGAGAAGGTAGCTCCACAATCTCATACTTCCTTCAGTGTCATAAAAGCTGAAGAAATTTAGTTAAAAAGAGTCATAATCTCATACATCCCCTAAGGAAACAAACAAACTCTATAGGTAAACTAACATAAAGAGACATTAAAAAACATTTAGAGGATTCGTGGATAGGCTAATTAAGGAGGATTTACATGTCAGGAGACAGGGACAGTTGACATTCTTCCTCTGACTTCTTGTTTAAGGGATGCTATAGGCTTTGAATAAATTTTGATATCCCTTGGGACAGATTTTAGTCAGGTGAGGTTAATATCAAGACAGATTATGAGTTAAGCAAAACAAAGAATAACAAAACAAAGAAATCAAAAATTCACATAATGCCTATGTTATAAGAAAGATTTGATTTGAAAAAAGGACTAGCAAATGGAATTTAATAATATATGTTAATATTATAATAATGTGTATACATAGAGAGAGATTATACAACTGATTAGTTATATGGAATAAAAGTGAGCCATCAAAGATGACTAAAGTCTCAAAACTTCAACAAAAATAATGAATTCTTAAGGTGTTGAAGGTTTGTGGAGAAAGATAATATAATTATCTAGAATTTATTAATGCCTTGCACTTATATAGCACTCTAAGGTTTATAAAGCACTTTCTATATATTTATCTCTTTTGATCCTCATAGAAACCCTGTGAGGTAAGTGCTATTATTATCCCCATTTTACCTTTGAAGAAATTGTGACAGAGATTGTGACATCCCCAGGAATACACAGCTGATAAAAGCCTAAGACAGAATTCAAATCCAGTGCAGATTATAATGCATGTTTATGTATTCCTCCTATGTGTCTTTGGCTTAAAACTTGTTCCAAATTAGCCTTGTTCTTTTTCAGTGACTAAAAGCTCTTTGAGTACACTCCAGTGGGAGATTTGGATGGTAGGAAGGAAAGTAAAAGCAGATGTGGTGAGCAGGAGTGCTTATCTATCAATGGACCTGAAGAGATAGAGGAGAAGGATTTTCTGGAGGACCTGGACCTGGGCTCTCTTAGGAGTCGGTTGGGCTGCTCTGCACCCTACAGGGTTCCAGAGATCCTCTTTTCATATTAGGCAAAGGAGTAAGGTTTGCAGACCTTGATAAGGTCTCATGCAGCAAATTAAGGAAAGTCCATGAATTGTGTCACTGGGGACTTTATTTTTGCCTCATCATGGCTCAGGTAGCCTTGGGGTTAATAGTTATTGATTCAGCTGCTTCTAAGTGCAGAAGGGAAACCTAGTGGAGGTGGGGGTCCTGGGACCACTCTCTAGGGGATTTTTCTTTTTTTGTCTTAAGGCACTATGCAATTCTATCTAACTGAAAATGGAAAAGGATGCTGGAAGGAAAGCAGGCTACTCACTAGTCATTCCCTGGTAGTACAGATCCTAAAAGTTTGACTTCTGAGAAGTACAAGCCACAACCAGGTGGTGATAGGGGGAGGAGAAATATATGAGAAGAGTATGTTGGAAGCAGGGTTGGATTTTCCTAAAAGCACTAGAGCTGCTATATAGCTGTCATTGGTGGTGTTGGGTTCAGCCCTGTGTGTTTGAAGCCAAGTCCAGAAGGAGAACTTACACAGCTCTAAGAGAAGACAGGATAGGTGACTGTTTGGTGACAATTGGCTATTATGTGAAAGGCGGCATTCTGCTCTCTTATTAGTTGATCATATACCCTAAGACCCACCACAGACCCACCACTTTGGAGATCATTGATCTCATTATTGATAAACTCTACCTCTTCTCCTTGGTAGGTTTGGTAACCATTGGGTAAAGGCTCATCTACAAACAGGGAAACAACAAAGGCAGGGTGCCATAGCTTTACTTCATCCCACTATTGATAAGGCTGTCATGAATTAGGAAGAGCTCTAGACTGCTATCCATAGCACAGGAACTCCTAATCTTAGCATCTTTGGGTTGCCAGAATGAACTACTTAGATCATTTCTCTTCACTGCTATTGAGTTTTGCACTGTCCCTTCAATAGATGAAGTTAGATTTATCTCCAAATTACCATCATGCCAGTTCATGTAAATGTGGGGGGGATCTTTCTACCCCTATTCTCCCCCAGGGTGCCCTTTACTCCCAGGTTAAACACTTTTATTTCTTTTCCTTCATGATTTTCTTCCTTCATTCTTTGGGCACCCTTAAACTTGCCTGTTGTCTTCTTAAGTCTGTTACTACAGTGGAGTGAGAGGGAGAAATGAGTAAGGGTGGTAAAGTACATTTCATTAAAGAAGATCTCAGTCTAGCAGATTATATTTCCACAATCAACAGAGCTTTCTTTGATAAAGATCAAGACATACTGATTTTCTTACATACCAGCAAGATTTCTTTAAAATCAAGCAGCACTCTGTTTAAAACAAAAAAAATTTTAGAAACCCTGTTGCCAGCTAACATAGAATTTATGGCTTTGTAGAATTCCCTGAGAATAGACGAAGTGAAAAATCGTACCCATGTTGTCAACAAATTCCAAGAATAATGTTCCTGTCTATCCATCCATATAGGGAAGTTTACATGCCATAAACATATGGATGAAAACTGTAATTCACTAGTATCATAAGAACATGTTAAAAAATGTGTGGGAAAAGCATAGTAAATTTTTTTAAAACCTTAAAAAATTATTGGGTGTGATCTTCCTGCCCCATAATTTTGCAGCTCATTTCTCATTCATATGTGAAATATACTTGAAATTCAATATTGTATATATATTTATGTATATGCATATACATATATATATATATATATTTCTTTGACTTTTAGCCAGCTAAAAATTAACCTCTGGTCCAGTTAGAAAGAATTAGAAGGATGGAAAAGCTCAGTGCTCCTTACCTGCTACTATTAATGAAATCTTATGTCCATCAGTTTTTTCAGGTACTTTGAGTCAATTTGCATAGCTATCTAAACAGTTGATACGTCCATTTGCATTAGCCTAGGCTCATCCATGTGAAAACCTTATATGTTTATATGTCTATAAATAGAGAGAGAAATAAATTTGTGTATATATTTATTTATGGATATAAACACATAAATACCATATGTTTCTATATATGTATATATGTGGATGGGTATGTAGGTGGGTGTGCATATAGGGAGGAAGAGAAAGAGAGAGAGAGAAAGAGAGAGAGAGAGAGAGAGAGAGAGAGAGAGAGAGAGAGAGAGAGAGAGAGGGATACCCCAAAATAGCCAAGGCAGCATGGAAAGCTAAATTGTGGAGTCAAGAAACTCTAGGTTAAATATTTGTCTCGTATACTAGTTAAGTAACATTAGGTTTGTCACTTACCATTTCAATGACCCAATCAATCTTTTTTTTTATTTTAAACCCTTAACTTCTGTGTATTGACTTATAGGTGGAAGAGTGGTAAGGGTAGGCAATGGGGGTCAAGTGACTTGCCCAGGGTCACACAGCTGGGAAGTGTCTGAGGTCAGATTTGAACCTAGGACCTCCCGTCTCTAGGCCTGGCTCTCAATCCATTGAGCTACCCAGCTGCCCCCGCCAATCAATCTTTAAAGACTATAAGTTATAGACAAGTTACTAACTTATATATGGGGGCGGAATATTAGAAACTGAGATTCCCCTTAAGTGTGAAATCACAGATCCAGACCAAAGATACAGTATGAAGCAACCCAGTCCCATAGAATAAAAGTCTGTAGAAAATCCGATTAAAGGGGGTCCTGAAATCCTTTTAGGAGACAAGCTCTAAATAGCATCCAGTGTAAGGCAGTTCTAACCCAAGGCACCAGCAGAGCCCCAATCTGAGCAGGAGATGAGGTCAGAGAAAATTCAAGTAGCCCTGACCCAATCAAAAATTCAGGAAGCCCATGCCCAATAAACCATCTAGAGCATCTTGGCCCATCTCAATAAGTAGGCAGCCTGGACCAAAATCATAGCAGTAAACAAGGTCAGGCAATTCCTAAAAAAATGAGTCTTGCTCTTAACCACAACACTCAAGACTAAGCAGGGCTTAACCACACCATGAAGTAATGGACCAAAGCATGAGAACTCAATGCAGAAACTGAGGCTGGAGATATAAACAAAAGGAAACACCAAACACAAGGAAGAAATATCTTGGACTGAAAGATGTCTATGGAGTTAACTAACATAAAAGAGAGTTAACCTAGAAGACTTATAAGTCAAGTAAATCATGAAAAAAATGTTCTAGCCATAAAGACTATAAGATTATCTAGAAGAAATGAAAAAAAAGAGATATATAATGGAATATCTATAAAACAGCAGTACACTTCAGTCTGTAACTAGTCAAAGACATAGTTTCCTTACTGTTTTCTATAACCTATAACCTTAGGATGGTTTAAAAAATTTTAAATACATAGTTTGCTGACTATTGCTATAGAAAAAAAAGAATTGCAAGAAGATTTAATATCTTATATCAGATAGAGGTAAACCTTTTCCAAGAATTAAATGCCTTAGAAATTAGAATGGGTTTTTTTAAAAAAAGACTCAGTGAAACAAGAAATATTAAAACAAAATTAATGATAGAGAAAAAATAAGAAAACTTAAGGAATATATTTTAAATGATGGATGTGGAAAATAGAACAAGAAATTATCTACTAATTAATGAACTACCTTAAAATTATGATAAAAAGAAAACCTTGGATACCATATTTAAGCTGTCTAGAGTTCCTAGAACCAGAGGATAACATGAAAATAGAAAGAATCCATTCGTCACTTATTGAAGGAAACTTCAGAATGAAAAGTCTCAAGAATACTATACCTTAAATTCAGAGCTTCCAAACCAAGGGGGGGAAAGTGCTACAAGCAGCCAAAATGTAGCATTTAAGTACCAAGGAGCCATAGTCAATATCACATATTACCCAAGAATCAGCATCTGCCAATACAAAGTAGGAGAGAGCCTAGAATATGATATTCCACAAGAAAAAAGATAAGTACTTACAAAGAATAATCTATCTGGCTAACGTAAGTATGATATGTGAAATATATTATAAATACATGAAAAATGAACTTTTAATTAAAAATATTTCCTGATGAAAATTTCAGAATTAAGTAGAAAATGATATAGAAAAGTAGTCAAAGGAAACATAAAATAGTATATATATTGGATGAATTGAAAGTATTTGAGGATGACTGGTTTATATGATAATAGAGAAGAAGTACAAGTGTCTTCTTGGAACTTTAATCTCTTCAGAGATTCTGGAGAAAGTTAAATAAGACAGACAGAGATGCTGGTAGGGGTATTTTTTCCTGTTTTTTTTTTTTTACTTAGGAGAAAACAGAAATAGAGGAATGGGGAATTATGCTAAGGAGGAGGGGAAGAAGAAAAAGTTCACTATCTCACATAATCAGGATGCATGAGTTGAAATATATACAAACATGGAGCAAGGGGGTGATTTGGGGAAATAAGTAACCCATGAAATTCAATGTCATCTCAACCAGACAAAGGAAAGTTGAACAAATTCACATGCACATGCACGTATACATACACATGCACACACAAAGATCAAAGTATAAAACTACATTAGACTCAAAAAGGAAATAGAATAGGACAGGTAGACGGGAGGAAGAGAGAGGTTTAAGAGGGAGGACAGGATAGGTGATGAAATAGTCATAATCTGAACAAATGCCAATATAGGAGAGAGAGATGTATAATTGGGTATGAGGTGATTGGGAAGAGAAGAGAAGCAAGATCAGATTGCTTCATTTAAAGGTTACAAGTGTTAAATAAATGCCTTCTCTTGTAGCTAAAAATAGTAGGCAATTAGGTGGTGCAGGAGAGAGATTGCTGGTCTTGGAATCAGGAAGATCAAAGTTAAAATTCTGCCTCAAATATTTACTAGTTGTATGACCCTGGGCAAGTCCCTTAACCTCAATATGCATCAGTTTCCTAATTGATAAAATAGGAACAATAAGAGTAACTCCCTCACAGCATTATTGTGAAGATTAAATAAGATAATATATGCAAAGTTCTTTGTAAAACTTAATGTTCTACATAAATGCCACTTATTATTATTATTACCATTGTCCGCTTCTTTATTTTTAAAAAAATGGTGAGAGGGGGTAGAAAAAGAAAAAATAGGACAAGACTAGATGGAAAGAAATACACAATTAACAAACATAATTATGAATGTGAATGAGATGTATTCAGCCACTAAATGGAAGAAGATAATAACACAAATTAGATAGTAGAATAAATTAGAATGCAGGTTGAAATAATATATTGTATACAAGAAATAAATATGAAACATACAGATTCACATAGAATTCCAATAAAGACTGGAGTAGAATCTATTGTTCTTCAAGTAAAATTTTAAAAATCAAGAAAAGCAATCATGTAAAGGCTACAGAATGTGTATAGATGATATGTAGATAGATAGATAGATAGATAGATAGATAGATAGATAGATAGACAGATAGATAGATAGATGAAATAAGAACATCCTGTTTTTCTTAAAGGCACCATAGAAATAAATATGTTTTACATATACATGTATACTATAGCATCTCAATACTAATGAGAAAGAAAAGTTAATCAAATTGTAGAGAAAATAGACTAAAATGATAGTCATGGAGAGACTTCACTGTAGCACATTTAGACTTAAATGAATCCAAGAAGAGGAAAAATTTGAAAGAAATTAAGTATTTAAGTAAGACTTTAGAAAAATTAGAGATGATTCTCTCGTGTTGGCTGAATGGAAACAGGAAAAAAGTACATATTTTCCACCTGAATATGTTCTTTTTAAAAAACTGACATTTTGGGGACATAAAAATTATTAAGAAATCCACAAAAGCAGGAAGGTTATTCATATTTTTTGACTAATCCCAATCCAATAAACATATGTAAGAGAAGATCAATTGAAGAAATAATTTAAAATTAATTGGAAACTAAACTACTTAATCCTCAAGAATTGTTTGGTCAGAGAACAAATCAGAGAAGTGGTAAAATTTTTCAATAAAAAATATATTCCAAAACTTAAGGGATGTGTCTAGAATTGAGTGCTTAGGAGAAAATTTAGATGTCTAAACATTTTCAAAAACAAAATAGAGAAAGAACAAACTAATGAATTCATCATGAAAATACAAAAAGCATAGAAAAAACTCAAAAATCCCCAATCATAGAAATTCTGAAAATCAAAGGAGAAACTAATAAAAATTAAAACTTTAAATTAATAATAGTAAGTGCTATGGTTCTTTTAAAATGATAAATAAAAAGGTAAACAGATCATTCATATAATTTTAAATAGAGGAAAACTAAATTATTTTTATCAAAAATTAAAAAGGATAACACAATAATTGAAGAGAAATAAAGGAAACTAAAATACTAACCAAACTGATAATTTAGAAGTGGATAAACACATATAAAAATAAAATATGTACAAAAATAATAGCTCAATTAAATTTTTAGAAAAACATTCTTGGCAGATCTAAGATGTCATAATACAAACAGCAATTCAGCTGAATTCTCCAAATACTCCCCTCCAAACAACTTTAAAATAGTGGCGAAAAATGAATTCTGAAGTTGCAGAGCCAATCAAAGGTCAGAATGAGATACTTTCCAGTCCAAGAAAACAGGAGTCAGCAGGAGAAGTCTATGACACTGGGATGGCAGACAACCTGGAGCATAGTATAGGCCATAGTAATACTACCAGCAGGCACTGGTGGGAGCAGCAGCTTCAAGAACTCTCAACTCACTGGTAGTAAGAGGTTAGATTACTGATCAGAAAAAGGTCACAAGGGACACTTAGTTGGCACAGGATGCAGGATTCTGTTGCATTGCCTATATAGATTTCTAGGTTGCAGTTCCTGGATGAAGAAGAGTATTGTCCTTGAAGTTCCAGAGGAAGAGGTCCTGATCTTAGTTCTAAGACCAAAAGAACTGTCACTTTTGGCTACAGGGATTTGAGACAGAGTTCTAAGGAACATAAGAGTGGTTCTAGTCACTCACAAAGGAGGAGGAGGAGGGACTCTGGTCTCATTTATAAGGCAGAAAGGATCTCTAGCACTTGTGGTTATAGAAGAGCAGGGGACATGATCACAGTTCCAGAAACAAGAAAAGCACTAGCATTTGTGGCTGCAGGGAAGCAATTCCTTTTCTGAGTTAGGAGTAGAGCATAGGCCAGGAGAGCAGTGACTACACCTCCCTTTGTGTCATACCTCCTTGGAAGCACCCAAAACCTAAAGAATACCCAGAACTACCTCTAAAAATAAAAGTGCAATAAAGTAAAGCTTGGAACAATGCCTCATTCAACCCAAAAGCAAAACTTAAATTTGATATAAAGTAAAAAGTCAAAAAAATAGAATGTGAAGATGAATGCCAATTAAAAAGAACCTAACCATAAAAATCTACTATGGTGATAGAGAATATAAAGAACAAAATTCAGAGAAGACAGTGGTGTCAAACAGATAAAAACAAAACCCCAAAGTAAAAATAAATAATTTGGACACAAACCCAACATGAATTCCTAGAAGAGTTCAAAAAACGATTTTTAAAACCAAATAAAGATAGACAAAAATTGGGGAAAAATTAGGGTAATACAAGAAAATTATGAATAAAAGAGTCAAGATGAGGTAAAAGAAGCACACAAAATACTGAATAAAATACTTTTTAAAAAAGAATTGGTCAAATGGTAAAAGAGGCATAAAAACCCATTGAAGCAAATAATGTTTTTAAAAGCAGAGCTGGTCAAATGGAAAAAGAGGTACAAAAGCTTACTGAAGGAAATAACTTCCTAAAATTTAGAATTTAGGTTTCATGAGACATCAAGAAACAATAAAACAAAGTAAAAAAAAATGAAAAAAAAAATATAAGAAACTGTGAAATATCTCACTGGAAAAACACCTGACCTGAAAAATAGATCAAGGAGGAACAATTTAAGAATTACTGGATTACCTGAAAATTATAATCAGAAAAAGAGCTTAAACATCAAATTTCAAGAAATTATCATAGAAAACTGCTCTGATATCCTAGAACCAAAGGATAAAATAAAAATGAAAAGAATCTACCAATCACCTCCTTAAGAGAACCCAAAATGAAAGCTTCAAGGAATATTGTCACCAAATTCCAAATCTCCCAGGTAAAGGGGAAAATATTGCAAGCAGCCATAAAAAAAGGCAATCCATATTCCAGGGAGCTACAATCAAGATCACACAAGATTTAGCAAGTTCCACATGAAAGGGTCATAGGGCTTGAAATATGATATTCCAAAAGGCAAAGGAGCTAGTATTATAACCAATAATAATCTACCCAACAAAGCTGAATATAATTTTTCAGGGGGAGTTAGGGAGGGAAATGGATGCATATTGATATGAAGGCTTTTCAAGAATTCCTGATGAAAAAAACAAAATTGAAGACAAAACCTGACTCTCAAATACCAGACTCAAGAGAAACACAAAAAGGTAAACATGAAAGAGAAATCATAAGGAATTCTACAAAGTTAAATCATTTACATTCTTGTGTGGCAAGAGGATACTTGTAAATCCAAAGAACACTATCCTTATTAGTGCAATTATAAAAAATAAATATAGACAAAGGGAATGGGTATAAGTTAACTAAAATGGGATAAGATAAAAAAATAAGAGGTGATTGAGAGGGATACACTGGAAGAAGGGAAAGAAAGAATGAGGAAATTATGTCACATACAAAAGACATGGAAGGAAGAGTTTTTATAGTGGAGGGAAAATGCAAAGGTGATGAGCAATGTTTGAACCTTTCTTTCATCAGAATTGGCTCAAAGAGAGAATAACATTTACACTCAACTGGACATAGAACTCTATCTTACCCAGCAAAGAAGTAAGAAGGGCAGGGGATAAGAAGAGGAAGGGGTCTGATAGAAGGGAGGGAAGATAAAAGAAAGCAATAGCAGAAGCAAAACAAAAAACTTTTGAGAAAGGACAGGGTAAAGAGATATTAAGAAGAAACAGGAGGGGTGGGGAATAAAATGGTGGGAAATAGTCATCATAACTGTGAATGAGAATAAGATGAACTTACTCATAAAACAGAACTGGATATAATGGACTACTGACAACATGTTTATTAGAAACATACTTGAAACAGAAAATAAAAATAAGTTGCCATGAAGGAGTCTGAAGTAGCTGTTGTAGAGAGTTTAGAGCTAAGTCAAACATTAAAGACACCAGTCCTCTTACCATTGGTCTTAGATGACTGGAAGTGAGAGTAACTTTGATGACTCTGTGCACTTCTGCCCCAGTTAAATCCATTTCTTATGCAAGACATCACCCCATGATGTCACTGGTTCTCTTCAAAATGGATGAACAAAAATGTCTTTATTATTATTCTTTTGAATGAATGATGTACAGAATATAAGATGCCATTTTTTTCTTTTTTGCTGATTTCTTAAAAATTGATGTGATATACTAAAACTCTATCTTAAAGATTCTTTTCAAGTAAAGTGTCATAAAGAGGCACCACATTTTTAATATTACTTTACAGGTATAACAATAGACATAATCTAGTTCAATGATCCCTTGATCTTTAAGATCAGGTAAAATATTAAATGGTGAAATATATATTCACTAACAGTATTTATTACTGAGATGGAGTAGTCTACCTGTTCTATCTTTCTTTCTACTTTATCTATCCATCTATCAACTATCTATATGAATCTAATCTCCTTTATCTACCTGTGTGTCTATTTCATTTATTTATGGATACATCTTTCTAACATAGGTTGGAGTATTTATCATTATGTAACATTATCATTGAAGAAGAAAAGGCTTTCTGATGACCATAATGAGTACAATACTGATTATTTGAAAATTTTATTGTTAGAGCATACTAGTAGCTTGGGAAGAGATTCAGTTCTCTTAGAAATCTCCTGGTGAAAGTAGCTACAACTTAGAGATTGCACCCAAACTCCACCCAACTATCCCAAGCATTCCAGAATAACCTCTGTTAAATAAGTCACCAATAGCATCTTTATTTATGTTCCTTAGACAAACAGTTCAAATGGATGATTTGGATTCAAAATTAAACAGGAAAAGATAAGAGAAGGCTAGATGACCCCTGGGACATTGTAAAGCTCTTTTGAGAGATCTGAGAGACCCTGTTGCTTTTTCAGAAACAAAGACCCACTATTTTAATACTAATAATCTACTTGTGTGGTTGTATGGCTACCAATCATAGCAGCAACTTTCTCCAAATAATTAGAAATCAGTATGACTCAGAAGGTTGGGGAGAGAGATATGTGGAGGATATGAGTAGGTTATAAAACAAAACAAATAGGGAACTATGAATAAGATTATAGAATCATTCTCATCAGAGAAATGTGTAGCATAGTAACTAGTTAGGCTACCTCATTCGAGCCACAGGGACTAGCAATATGTGTCAATCCCTAGCCTTTATCATGGTGTTATACCCAGATTCTCAATCAAGGGAGTAGACTCTTTCACATATTCACTGTCTCTTCACCCACACCTCAGCTTTCCCTGGAAAATTGCTAATTACAGTAATATTGGTTTTGGCTCTAGTCTAGGGATTCCCCAAGGAAGTAAGGAAAGCAAAAAAGTTGCTCATTGTACAAACACGAAGCAGGTATTATTCTCACACAGAGAAGGGAATGCTAAGCAATAAATAATCATAGAATGATTGGAATAAAATGCAGAGGCAAAGCCAAGATTGAAGAGTAGTAGGAAGCAATACAGTGGGATATGCTACACTTCTCCAAACTTCTTCTCCAAACAGATTTGGAAAATCTACCAGACTGAATTCTGATGGGGCAAATTCAGAAGTCACAATGAGTCTCTGTCCAGCTGAGCTCAGAAGAGGGAGACAGAGAGATCTGCCAACACTCAGGTTGGGATCAGCCAGAAGCATGCCAACACCCAGGGAGAGGCTGTATACCATGGCAAGAAAAGGTCACAGACTCATACCACATCATCCTCAGAACCTTACCAAAGCCCTGCATCAGGTAGAGAGGCCCATTGGCAGATTTATCACTCATTCCCCAGTTCCAGATCACAAATCCAAAGCCAGGGAAGAATGGGGATCTGCAAATAAGGATGGTGTTCCTAGGTTGGGAAGATCTAAATGGAGTATGGAAAAAAGAAGGAAGTTCAGAAGTCAGTAGCAATAGTGGTATGTCTTAGACTCTAGGCAAAGAATAGTGATGTAATTAAACCACGTAGCACAACTTATAAAAGCAAAAGCACAAAACTCATATCAAAGAGGAGACTACAATGCTGTCATTTTGAACGAACAGTGCTTTCCAAATGGCTGGATCCAACTGCAGTTTACTTTTGCACAGACACAAATCCAAGTCAGGAACTTGCAGACCTCAGAAGAGAGGGAAAGCAATCAGATTTTGCCCTGGATCCAGTCATTTTGGTAGCACTGAAAGCTTGCAGGTCCCCAACCTGTCCCTGAAATCCTGTAATAACCCAACTGGAAGAAAGCAGTAGCAGGGCCAGCCTAGGCATTGCCATTAGACGTGTGACAGAGCCTAGCCCTAATATCAAGTCAAGAGTGAGGAAGTAGTCTGGAAGATTGGGCAAACAGAAAAAGAATGTCCACCATAATCAACTATTGTAGTGGCAAAGATGCTTAAGACACAAAGCAGAAAAAGAGAATGTCTCTAAAACAACTATAACAAATGCCAGGTGGTTAGAGTGGGAGAATGAGAAGGCAGATTTTGGATAATTAAAATAAAATAGTTTTTTTTACATAGGATCTAATACGTTTTTATTATGAGCATGATCATTTTGGAGGCTACTATTCAAGAGACATTAACAATTTTTGCAAGGCTGCTAACTAACAAGTTTGAATTTAGTCTGATCAAATGCCAAATGTAATCCCCAGGCATGATCACTTCTCTCTCTCTCTCTCTCTCTCTCTCTCTCTCTCTCTCTCTCTCTCTCTCTCTCTCTCTCTCTCTCCCTCTCCCTCT
>NC_058130.1:538134409-538170161 GCF_016433145.1 Gracilinanus agilis | reverse complement strand
ATCTCCTTCTCCCTCCCTCTCCCTCCCCCTCTCTGTTTCCCTCTCCCTCCCTCTCCCTCCCCCACCCCACCCCCTCTCTCTCTTACATTATCACAAGCCTGATTCTACAACTACTATGGCTGCAACCAACTTGGTAGGGTATCCAAGACATTCTGGTAGTCACAAGATTTATACAAAAGGAAAAGAGGCATAAAAGGAGAGGCAAAGTAGGTAGGGACCCCAGATATGAGTACAACTAGTTGAATGCAAACTCCATTTCAAGAGTTGAACTTAAAAGGTCTTGCCTTATTATTTTGCTTGGGATAGGAAAAAAACATTTCCTTCTTCTACTACTCAACTAGAATCATATCTTATCTTCTCAAGAATACCTTTAAAAAACCCACCAGCAAAAAGACTCTTCTTCTACCAGCTGTGAGACTCCCATAATCAGCTTTTCTAGTTCAACAGTCAATCATAGAGGAATTATATCAGTGATGATTCATATATAACCAGAAGCAGGAAGAAAGTGTCTACACATGCTTAAAGAGGAAGAGGTGGATCTAAGGGTAGAGTATCTCTTACAAATACATGACTGATTTCAGACAAAGAAATCAAAACTATCAATAAGTACATGAAAAAGTGTTTTAAATCTCTTATAGTTAGAGAAATGCAAATAGAAACATTGCTGAGGTACCACCTCACACCTAGAAGATCGGCCAATATGACAGTAAAGGAAAATAATAAATGTTGGAGGGGATGTGGCAAAATTGGTACACTAATGCATTTCTGGTGATGTTGTGAATTGATCCATCCATTTTGGAAGGCAATTTAGAACTATGCACAAAGGGTTTAAAAAAAACAATCCAGCAATAACACTACTAGGTTTGTACCCTAAAGCAATAATAATGAAAAATGTTTGTACAAAAATATTCATAGCTGCACTCTTTGTGGTTGCAAAAAATTGGAAAATGAGGGGATGCCCCTCGATTGGGGAATGGATGAACAAATTGTAGTATCTGTTGGTGATGGAATACTACTGTGCTGTAAGGAATGATGAACTGGAGGAATTCTATATGAACTGGAAGAACCTCTGGGAAGTGGTGCAGAGTGAAATGAGCAGAACCAAGAGAACATTGTACAAAGAAAGTGAAATATTGTGGAGCAATCCAATATAATGAACTTTGCTTATACAAGGCAATCCCAAGGGACTTATGAGAAAGAATGCTATTCACATCAAGAGAAAGAACTGTGGGAGTAGAAACACAGAAGAAAAGCAAATGACTTTTTTATTTGTTTTTATGGGTATGTGACTGGGGTTTTAAAAGATTGCTCTATTGCAGAAATGAATAATATGGAAATAGGTTTAAGTGATAGCATTTATATAACCCAGTGGAAGTGCTTATTGAATCTGAGAGAGGGGAGGAAAGAGAAGAGGGGAAAAATGAAATATGTAAACATGGATAAATATTTTTAAAATAAAAATAAAGACAAAAAAATACGACTGAAAAAGATAACCTGATTGCACAAAAGAAAACCAATTAGCAATTTATATGTTCCACTGGTATCAGGAAAAACTGAGAAGTTCCCTAAGTATGTCTCATGATAACAGAGAAAACTGAGGAAGCTCTCCAAACATGTCTCATGGCATCATCTACATAGATTCCTTTGGGTGAACTTATGGGAATATGTGAATAAAAGTTACACAGAATGAGCACTCATAAATAGGTTGTGATGTGAATAAACAATAAAATCAATTAGCTGAATGATTCCAGACAAGTCATTTAACCTCTATCTGCCTCAATTTCCTCATCTGTAAAATGGGGATAATAATAGTACCTACCTCACAGGGTTGTTTTTAAGTAAAATGAAGAAGCATACAGAATACACTTTGCAGACTTTAAAGTGTTATATAAATGCTGGCTACTCTGAAATCACAGATCCATTTGAGTGTTTATATGCATAAATATACAAATACAGACGTGTTTGTATATACTCATGTACATATGTGTTTACATATGGGCATGTGTGTGTCTATGTAAACACATGTGTGTATATGCTAATGACAAAATGCAGTAGAATATAGGAACTAGAGTCCTGAGCTTGGAGTCAGAATGACGTAGGTTCAAATCCCTCCTCTGACACTTACTAGCTGGGTTGTCCTAGGGCTGTCATGTATGAGCTTCAGTCAACTCCCTGAGATGCATCTCCTAAATCGTCAATGGTTTGTGGTCCACTTTGAAGGAAAGAGTTCCCCAGCCAAAGATGAAATTGTATATCTTCCAGGATCTCCATGGGTCAATAGTGCCCTTATTTAAAAGGCTCATTGGATCAAAGTTTTTCCAAAGGCTTCCAGTTTCTTAACTTACCAGCTCACTCTTTAGATCTGAGCTGCCATCCAGAAAAAAAAATTATCTCGTTTGTGCCAGGTTTTATTATTTGAGTCCTTGTGATCATATAACTTCATCTTTTAGACCTGAAGTTTCTCATGTCATATTCAGTCAAAAGGCCTTCTGATATTATCCCTGATCACCTCTGCATGACTTTTTTTCTCAAAAGATTGCATTTGCAAACACAAGAAAAATGGGCTTAAATGAGGCAATCTTTTCTTTTGGCACTGTAACTTAACTATAATATAAAGAAAAAATATAGCATGTTTTTCTGTCTCTATGTTACAGTTTCAAAAGGTTGCCTTATTTAAGCTAGTCTATATACCTATATATAAACATGTCGATATCTATATATGTATATGAACTCGTTATTTTTTCTTGAAAGGGAGTATTGACATTTCTATGTTCAGTAATATCTTTTGAGAGCCCCTGGTTCTTAGCCATGCAAATAGTGGGTCCCCAATAAATGCATCCTTGGTATATGACTGTATACATATTCATCGATCTTTTCTCCTCGCAGCCCTGCAAAGTAAGCACTCCCATGTTTCCTCGACTCTATTTTACAGGAGGGAAACTGGTAAGGAGGCACTATCTAGTAAAGTCAGCAACCTGCCTCACTGCCACGAACGGAATCTGGGATAAAATAACAGGCTTCTCCGTGCCCAAGAGTCCCTATGCTCCCAATCTGACCCGGGGGATAAGGGCTATTTAGCAATACTAAATAAAATAATAATAATGCATTTTATTTACAAGGCACTTATCCACCATTGGTGCTCAAGGTGTCTGCCTTGAAACACAGCAGTAAAACAATTAAACTTTATTGAGCTGTCTAATGTCATCCCCATGTGGATGGTGCCTTATTGTAAGACCTCGCTCAGGGTCCTTTGTATAGGCCTGCATTTTCTCCAAAACTGCTGTTGATTCTTTTGTGTATCTCTAATTTCTTTCCATAACATCAATAAAGGAGAATATTGAGAGGAGAAAGGTCTCTTCCAAACAGGGGGTCCGCCTCTCGGCTGTGATTTGCTTGGCAATTGGAGAGTCTGTGTTCGGGGTCTTGCAGCAAAAGGTGAGAAATGTAGAAGCAGTGCCTTTAAAAAGAGAGAGAGCAAGCCACAGACAACAGCGGGAAGCCCTCTCTGCCCAATTACAAGGTGATCCCAGTTCATTTTTATGGTTTGTTTCTTTTTTTTTATCACATATGTTTCCAAACACAGTCTTGATATCCTGTGGGGCTGCTTTTGTAAAGAGCCAGAGCTTCTGATTTAAGGAGCTTCAAAAATAGCTCTCTGCCTCTTCTGTCTGGAAAAGAGCAGTCATGTAACAGCACGTTTATTCTCTTTGAAAAATAGAAGGATGTCAAAAGAAAAGTTCATGGTGAAATTAGGCTGATTTGTTTTGTGCTCCTGTGATTCCAGCTTTGGAGGGCAACAATAACAACAACAACAACAAAAATCCCCTCTAGAATGGTTTGTTAAATAAGCAAAAACCATTATTAAACTGAATTTGGTGCTCAAAAAAACTTATCCAGACGGGCAGAATCATCAATTATACAAGCTCTGAGAGGGGGAAAAAATGTTTAAATAGGAAAGAAAAGCTTGATATCCACGGACAGATATTTTCTCCCTAGTCAGCACACAATACAGTTATCACATTCAAGAAAAGGAAAACCTCATTAGTTTTGATACAAATGATCGGCAGTTCGCACAGATTCTCTCTGTGTTAGCTGTGATGGATGCTAACTGGTAATCCCATCGCTTGAAACCTGCCTAGTGAACGGGCTTTGGGCTGAGGTTGACAAGGGACAGTCCCTATTTGGAGGACTTTTAAGAGGTGGTAAGATAGGTAAGATTTTCTGGGCAAGGCCACCCAGAGACCGAATCCACATCACCTATTTCACATTTCATTTTAGGCAGCATAATTATGCATTCTGCAGTTCCAATAGCTCCAGCTGTTCCGTGTACTTTGGATTTTTTTGCAGATCTCTAAGAGTGAATCCTCAGCTTGGTTGAGAGGCGGATATGGAGGGGGCATTCCATCCCACATACTAAAAGATGCTCTTCTTGATTTTTACGTATTAAACTTAGAACCAAGAGAGTAGCTCACCCCAGTTCCATATTGTACCAAGAATGTATAGCCTGTGATCTCTCCTTATTGTGTTTTTGGTGTAGCAAAGAAAAGAAATTCTCTCCATTTCTGAACTCATACAATCAGATTTTCAAAGCCTTAGAGTAACTCTCAAGACACTGCTAGATGGGATTTATCACCCCACTTTCTGTGCAGCATAGTGGATAAAGTGTCAGGCCTGGAATCAGGGAGGCTTATCTTGCCGAGTTCAAATATGGCTTCAGACACTATTAGCTGTGTGATCCTGAGCAAGTCACCTAACCTTATTTGCCTCAGTTTCCTCATTTGTCAAATGGGCAGGAGAAGGAAATGGCAAACCACTCCAGTATCTTTTCTAAGAAAACCTCAAATGGAGTCTTGAAGAGTTGAGCACAACTGAAAAATGACTAAAATTTCTATACAAAACATTCTATACTAACATATTAAAATAGTTAGTTTGTCTTAGTTCCTGAATTTGAACCTGATTAAAGAATACTTTGGAATCCCAAAGTGTACCTAAATATTCTTGGGTACAAGGACCATTTGCCTACTGTTAAGACTCCATGCAAACATGACTGCAAAGTGTTACAATCGAGCTAAACAGTCATTTTGTACATCTGTTCTTATTTTTTCTATGATTTAACTGACCAGGGTGTTTGGAGGTTAATTATGGACTCCATGTCTCATTTGTTGTTGTCATTATTCAGGTGTTTCAATCACATTCGACTCTTTGTTGCCCTATTTGGGGTTTTCTTGGCAAAAGTACTGAAGTGGTTTGCCAGTTCCTTCTTCAGCTTATTTTGTAGGTGAAGAAACTGAGGCAAACAAGTTTAAGTGACTTGCTCAGGGCCACGCAACTAGGAAGTATCTGAGTCCGGATTTGAACTCAGCAAGATGAATCTTCCTGACTTCAGGCCAAGCAATTGGGTACTCCGTCTACTGCACCAGCTAGCTTACCACAATGCCTCATTGTGAAGGTTCAATCTATGTATCCTTAGTTCATTATACATTTATACTTACCAGTAGGATATGCTGGCATTCGTTTTTTATTCATTTCCTCATTTTTCTCCGCCTCTCGTTCTTTTCTTTACTTCCTATCCTTCTTTCAAAGTATTGTCATTCATTCCCATATAACCCTGTTCTTTCTATATTTTATCATCTCTCCTCCCAATTCTCTGCTTAACTTCAGTTTTGTAAAGGCATGGAAAAAAATAAGCAGTCAAGCTTCTAATCATTCAGCACATAAATGGACTATTTCAGGTTAAACTTATTTTTTTCTTCTATTCCCACATAAGATAGTATACTGACTTTTATGCAAAGTTTCTGTTACTGAGTTTTTATAAGAGAGGAAACCAGGTAAATATGCTACTACCAGATGCATCTTTATTCTTTAAGCATTACCAAAAAGAGAGGGAAAAGGAAGAGAGAACCGTGGGCCAGGATGTTGTTTTAAGGACAATCGTCTTTTGAAGCATAAAAAATGAACACTATATTCTATCCAGTGAAATCTCACAAAAAAAATTCATATTTACTCTTGATGGTCATTAAGAAGAAAATGCAGGTCTTTGAATAGCCATTGCAAGTCACTTCCTGGCAGGCATGAGGCATGATCTCAAAATTTCTCAATCAATTTGATAAATGAGGCTTGTACTATCTCAGTAATTTAACTGGTGTTTTCCAAAGCCTGAAACAGATAATTTTCCATTTTTAATTGGGACTACTGTGAGAACTTCAAAGCTTTTCTTTTGATTACATTTCACTGATTTGGTTAACCAAACTGCAACCCTGTAGGTATTCTGATACCTTCCATTCCAGCAGAACAGCCAAGTTGCTGTCCTGAATATGACATCGAAGCCTGATGCTACAGAGTGAAAAATAGGCCATGAAACCAAGTCCTTCCATGTTTGGTATTCCAAGGGAAACTTGTCCATCTTCTAGAAGAGCCAAGATCTTAGCAGCCCTGTTTTGAGATTGGAGCTACAAACCGCAAAGCACAGCAAAGTCTGACCAGAGCTCTAGGATGCAAAAGGTTTTCCAGGAGAAGCAAACCCATTCCATTTGTGGCTTTTGCTAGTTTTGCCCCATCAAGAAATGCATTTTCCAAAAACCTTTTCTGCAAAGCTTGCAAAAGCCACAAATTCGATACCTTTGCTTTACATGCAAAACGTGATGCCCAACTCCAGTTAGTCTTTTCAGTGCATTAGCTAATGTAATCTAACTTCTTCTAAGAAGTTCCCAGGTCAGCCAGCTTAACCCACACATTTCACAGACATTCAAACACACTTTGAAGACCTCAGAAAACCATTGATAAAGCATGAAGTGGCAATGAATCCCAACCTTGAAATATTTAAATGCTGCATTACCCCAGTCCTGATGGTCTTGATGTGCATTCGCAGAGACCATGAACCTGCCAGGCAATTCTATCAACAGAACAAAGACCAGGTCAGATCATTAAAAGAAGAAAGACGCCAGTGTAAAATCTTTGACTCAGTTGAGTCTTGGAAGAAAGATATGTCACCTGCAGAAGTCTAAGAAGATAAGTAACAAAGAATTTAAAAGAGAAAGAAATGCTATAAATCTAATATCCAAGAAAGCAATTATAATTTATATGTGCTTCTTCTTCTAATTTAGATCAGATGCCAGAATCTTTACCAGAGTTGATTTTTGGTGTTTCTCCTCCCCTATAGCATTCCTCACTATTGTTCATGGTTCAGGTAAGGATTGACTTCATTGATGGTTTCAAACTCAACCTTCCCATTTAAATTTATGAACCATATCTATTTGCTCTACTACTGCTATCTAAATCTTTGTTTCTCTTCATTAAGGCTATTTAATCCAGTATTTCTTCCTCTGACCAAAGCAGGGTTGGAGAGGTCTATAAGATAAGTAGGTATGGGTTTAAAATGCTAGAGGGGAGCAGAAATACCAAAAATTTGAAGTTTTGAGGTCTCTGAACAAGATAACCTCTGATATCCCTTATAATTCCAAGGTTTTCTGATTTTGTGAAAAATAATAGCTTAGATATATTGCTCCAAGTTCTTTTTTTCTTCTTCACAGAATCACAAAATTTCACAGAGTTTGAAGAGATCTCCATGGCTAAGTCCAACCTACATGTGAAGATGAATTGTCCATGAGAGAGGTGCTGAACAATGATGGTTGCCTAGATGTACCCCAGAACTGGCTGTATTTAAGGATAAATAGACATTCTCTGTATGTAATCTGTGATGGAGAATTAGGAATTTTCTGGATAAAAGTCTTAGGGTATTACCATTGTTGATAATATAAAAACACACTTCAGTTACATGTAAGAAAGAGCTAAAAATCCCCTGGTCTCTCCCACCCTGTTCTCTTATTTACTTATGATCTTATGATGAAAAAATGTTAAGAAGACTGAAAGCACACGAATGTTTAAAGTATCTTCTTTTTATTTCCCAACATATCATTAAGTTTTGGATTCACAGAAGCAAAATGGCCTCAGATGATGAGGATATAGATTATGGACTGAGGGCTACATAATTAAACATGTAAGATATCAAGGTAAAGTACCAGAATACATAAAGAGGATAATTTCTTTAGTCAGCAAATGGGCAATAACAGGAAAAGAATTTTTGTCTTGGGATAGTGAGCAGTTGTATAAACATATGATGCAAAGGCTTTTTCAAATAGACATAACATTGCCATATGTTCCATCAGAAAACTGCAGAGGGACTTGGGAAAATCAGAATGATTTAAGATCGCCTATACACATCTCTGCCACCACTTGGTTAGCTGAGCCCAGGCAGCTAAAGGTAAGAAGTGTAGTTAAATGGGGACATGTTGAGAGACCAGAGTGTGCCCCAGAGATTGTTGTGCTGAGATAAAGGAAACTATCAAATACCACTCCTGTACTGCTACTCCCCTTAAAATATGGCTGAGTCTGTATGTTCCCTCTAGGTCCTTCAGTACCACAATGCACAGTGGAAGGCTTTCCTCCACGTACAAAGAGGGGCCTCCTTACATGGCACAGGTTTCAAACTGTAGGTAATGTGTAGCTTCACCTCTCCTTCTCCTGTTGCATTAACCACTGGAAAAAATCAACTGTGCAAAGGGGTGACAGAAAAGGAAATAGATTCTCCCTATAAAGAGATGAGGGAGGGGGGTCTCATTATAAAGCAGGACAGATGGAAACAATTGGGGCCTCCAGGTCCACACATGTGACTTCACAAGGCCAATGCAACTTATTTTTAAGATGAAAATTCAATATATCAAATCCTTTATTTACATAATCTTAGTTCATTGTTTCACTGAACCAACCATGCCAATTGTTTTGCATCATGGAAATCACACAGGGTAGGTCCTCAGTAAATGTTTGATAAATTAAATTTAATTCATTTAGCCCCAAAAATGCAACTACAATGTGAGGCATTGAGGATGATCTTTTGAATTTGAGTTATCCAAAGTGATATATGAAACAAATTCCCACAGCACCACAAAAAAAGCCAAGGAGCATGGATCACTTTGACACTTTGAGTAACCTGTAATTTGATCAGCATAGATGCTCCATCCAAAGACATTGATCCCAAGCTTTCTTTCTATGCCTTCTCATCTTGTGCCACTCAGAATTATGTTTACCATAAAAATACTCTTCTGAAGAGCTATCCAGTGCAATGGAAATTCTTCTCCGTTGGTTCTTCAAAGATACCAATGTACTATTTAGTGTTAGATTGTTCATTTGTCTATTTATTATTTCTCATTCTTCCTTTACAACCTCTTCACCTTTTCTCTCAGGCACAAATGAGTTTGATGTTATACATTTCTTGGATACAAATTATCATTGATAGTATATTATAGCCTGCTTATAGTCACTATTTTATCGTTCCATTTTAATCTTTCTGAGGTGGATATCGTACATGAAATCTTACTATTAAAGAGGTGGGCTCTGGTGGTAGCATGGGATAAACTAAAAGCCCTAGGTAATTTTCAAAATTCCATCCAGCATGCTCTTCCAAGTCTTCCCATTGGGCACTGTTCATTAACATTCTGATGTTGGGCTTGAAGAAGATAGACATACATATTGATGAATTAAATAAATGGGATGTCTATTCAGCTGCATTTCATAATCTGGGATGTATATTTTCCATCAACTTGTTTTAATTTTTAAGTATGTACATTAATGTGTGTTTTAACGAAGAGACTTTATGGTATCTTAGGGCTTGATACAATCAATACAATCTCATCCAATTCTTTTACAAGTCTATCAGTCAAAATCATTTCAATATAACACATTAATTAAACCCCTAATGTGTCCAAGGCACTATGCTAGGTGCACAGGTGAATATAAATATTTGATAACATATGACCTCTACCCTCATGGATTTTATAGGGGAAAAACATATAAATGGATGATTACCTTACCCACAAAATGTCATTAGTGAGGTACAAAACCATGTACTATATGATACCCAGAGATTGAGTATTTCATTGTTGAGAGAGATGTCAAGAGAAGGCTTCAAAAAGGTACCACTTGCCTTGGATTCTAAAAGAAAGGTAAAAGTAAGAAAAGAAGGATGATGAGGTATATCCCAGAAAGAATTAACTCTCTGAGCAAAGACACAGAGTCTTATGGCTTCTAAGTTGGCAACAAACCTATGACCTCTCCCATTCTTTGAAAACAAACCATTTTTCCAAAATGGTTTTTACTACCTTCCTCTGTTTAACCACTGTTGGAATTGCTGTGTCTCAAAACACACATAGACATAACTTATAAAAGCTCATCAAGTTCCTCCTAGACTTTTTTCACCTCTTTACCCTCAGTGACAGATATTTCTTTCTAAGCAGCAATCATCTTCATGGCATTTTGCTTGTATGCATTCACCATGAACCCTGAAAGATGCAATAAGAAACAAAATTTCTTGGAACACTTCATGGTTATTTGTGGATGCATAATCAAACCAACTTGGCCAAAACCTTTGAACTCCCCTTTATGGAGAACCTCAAAACTCTTCTCCCATTTATTTATCTGTAGTTTTCATTTAGTCAGTAGGTATTTGAGTGCCTCCTCAATGCCACACTAAGCACTGGAAATATAAATATATAAATATAAAGATAAAAATTAAACAGTCCCTACCCTAAAGGAATTTGATTCTTTTTGTCTTCTAATTATATTTACAATGAGAAAATGAAAATGAATGTGGTTAGGTTCCTCAAGTATTGTCTAAACTCATTGGCCATCAAGCAAGATTATAGAGTTTAATTAGTATTAGTGAACTATCTTGAAAATATATGATTCTTCATACCCTTTGCCCTATTTCCCACTATGTTTTCAACAACATGGTAGAACTAAATGGAGACAAGTTGAGCCATTGCTTATTTTTGTCTGTTTCATTAGTTTCATGGCAAACATTTTCATCACCTGGTAGTCATTGTTATGATCAGCCTCTTCACAACTAGCTAAGTTAGTCCTCAGATGATAGACACTAAAGCTGTACCTGGAGCCTTTCCAACTTGGTATGACTCAAGAGGACTTAAATTCTAATAGAATAGTATTTAGGAATCCACTATTCATGCCCCCACCATGATTAGTGATTAGAATTGGACTTCCATGGAGGTAGCATCTAGTAGTGATTAAAACAGCTTTCTTAATCCTCACAAGATTTATCAATAATCAGAAGAGCCAGTTGATCAATAAAGATGTATTAAGTTCCTGCTATGTGCCAGGCACTGTGCTAAATCATGGGGATATAAATGCAAAAGAAAGACAGCTCATGCCCAGAAGAAACAGAATTTAATAGAGGAAAAAACATACAAAAATAAACTGAAATGGTGGGAGTTGGGCATGGAAAAAGTACCCGATGTAGGAGCATGATGGAAAATGATTGAATTAAATGTTCTGAAATGAGCTCTCTCCTTAAATGGAGGTTTGGAGTCCATGGCCCCACCCTTCAGTTAAAGACAGAAAGTTGTGAGAAAGTGAAATTTCAAGACTGAAGATAACTTACAAAATGATGAGGTAATACCAATTATGGGCTGCAGAGGTATATGTAGTGCAATTTTTCTACTTCAAGGTTTATTTGACTATACTGTATATAGTAATGTCCCATTAGGTTTTTTTAAAAGCTACTTTGGAAGCAAGAAGAAGATCAAAGAAGATACAGGGCCACTGCTCTGGGAAGATTTAAGGGTGATAATGGAAAACATTGAAAAAATTGAATTCCCTTACTATTATTTTGTTTCTGTGTTGTCTTCCGACAAGGACGATCTTTGAACTGGGAGAAATAAAGTAAAAAATATTAATAACAAGTAAACAGGAAAAATAAGTGATGAAATTATAAAATGACAGCTAGATACCCTCTTCAATCACTAGATTCAAAGAAGCTACATCCCCAGGATACTGAACGAACTGCAGGTGTTATTAATTAAGTTACTCTTGGTAATATCTAAAAGCCCTTGGAGAAAACAAGAACTTTTGCTAACCTAAAAAAAGGGAAGTGTCCTGATTTTCAAAAAAGAGGATAGACTAAAATCTTCAAATGAAAGCCCAGCAATCTTAATATCTATTCCTGACAAAATTCTCTAGTGGATCATTTTAGAGATTGTTCATAAGCATCTAGAAAAGAAAGAAGCAATCATGAAGAATGAACATGGTTTCAATAAGAATGGCTTATAAGATGAACTTCATTTCATTTTTCCCTCTGATCTACTAGTTACTAAGCTGGTAGACGAAGTAAGTACACAAAAGTTAGTTTCCCAAGATTTTAGTAATGGATATTTAAAAAACAAAAACCAGCAACAAAACAAAATTTCTTATCCTAACTTTGTGGTTCAAATGACTTCATGAACTAGGCAATAGTAAGATCAAATGTTGGAACTCAAAGAGTGGCCATTAGTGGCTCTGTATCTATATGAAAAGGAGATCTCTACTTGAATGTCCTTGGTATCTGTCCTTGGTCCTGTGTTTTTGCTAGGTCTTTGACAGAATACATCTGGAAGCTTGTGTTTAATTATGGACATAATATTCTGGGAAAACTTTAATAAGCTGGGTAGGTAGCAGTAGAGAAGGACAAGAATAGTGAAGGACTCTAAGATCATACTATATAAGAATCAGTCAAAGGAAGTAAAAATGTTTAGACAGAGGAAGAAAAGCCTTTAAGTATGATTTCTGCCTTTAAGAATTTGAAAAGCTGATGTGTGGAAGATTAAACTTATTCTGTTTAGCTCTAGAAGGCAAAACAAATGAAAGTTAGACAGTGGAAGATTTAGATTATGTAAGGAAAATGTTCCTAATGATTCTATCTAAAATTAAAATAGATTGATTCAAAATGTAGTGAATTACCCTTTCCCTAGAAGACTTCAAGCAAAATATGGATGAATATTTGCTAATTGAATCTTATTGAAAAGATTCTCATTCAGATATGGATTGAAATATATATTTTCTGAGGTCCCCTCCAACTCTGATTTCCCATTTTTTCATACCTGTACTGATAAGATAGTGGTAATCATTTTCTCTCCAACATTCATATAAGTGAATAGTTAAAAGTTTTTCAAACAAAAACTGAGCTGAAGCCTCAGAGGACCCATGTCAGAGTCGGAGTAGAACACAAGACCTGGAAGGTTCCTGACTCACTTCCTCACAAATAAACACACAGTGATCCAAGTTGCCTCTAGCAGTCTCCATTAGTATCTAGATGCTGATACTAGATTGATTTTTTTATGGTTATAATCCTAGTTCCTTTGCCTTTGTAAGAAAATATTTGACAGCCATGTTGAAGTCAAGATGATGGATATTTACCCGCTTAGAATGTAGAATGGACTGAGTTTGGCAGGAGCCTGGAAGGAGGCAGGGCAGTTAGGCTCAAGTATAAAAGGCAGGAATTTGAACCCATCTGCCTCTAAGTTGTGAGATATTTGGGTGGTGAAGGGTGGTTTGGGTAGGCCTATCTTGTGTTCTATTCATACATCAACCAGTAACCAGCTCTCAACTGTGTTTCATCAATCTCTGTTCCAAATTACATTGACCAAGACCAACAAACCTATCATTCAGCAAGATACCCTTGACTTTAGTTTGGGGCCTGTCCAGCCTCAACCAGATTGTTAACAACCAAGAACTTTGACCATTGATATATGAGAGAGGTTTCATCAATAATATAATCATCTAAATATAGTTAAGGATAATCAAGATTGTATATAACACCTTCCAGAGTATCAAATTCCATGCCCTTTTCTCCTTTAATGTGGTGGTCCTATCATATAGATCCTCCCAAATCTCAGCTTAATCTCTAGAGGTAGACAAGGGATTTTCCCTACCCCTATTTACTGAAAACAGACTTAATTTTAAATGATTTTTAAATTTAGATGTTTTAAAGAATGTTACTTTTGACTTCTGGTGATGAAGCCAAGGTGGAAGTGGAGACAAAGTACTCACCTAAAAAAAATTCTAAAATGAAAACTCCCAGAAATTTTATACGTAAATTCTAGAGCTCCTAGGTCAAAGAGAGAATACTTTAAGCAGCAAGAAATAAACCATTCAAATGCCATGGTGCCACAGCCAGAATCACACATGAAAGGATGAGAGAGCTTGAAATATAATATACTTAAAGACAAAAGGGATGTGATTACATCAAAAATAATATTCCCATCAAAACTGAATATAATTCTTGAAGTGAAAAATAGATATTTAATGAAATAGAAGACTTTCAAGAATTTCTGATAAAAATACTGGAGCTAAACAGAAAATTTTAATTTTAAATACAAGACTCAAGAGAATCATAAAGGTAAACATGAAAGAGTAATCAGAAGAGACTTAGTATGACTAAACTGTTTATGTTCCTATATGGGAAGATGATATGTTTAACTCCTAAGGTCCTTATCATAATTAGAGGAGTTAGAAGGATTCTACATGGAAAGAACATAAAGGACTAAATTGATTAGGTTAGAATTACGTTTAAAAATGGATAGTAAAGGAAGAGGGATGCTCTGGGAAAGGGGGGAAGGGAGAGAAAGAAAATATCTCACATAAAAAAGGTATGTAAGGAAAAGCTTTTCAGTGGAGGGGGAAAATGGGGGAGAGAACAATTGAACTTCACTCACATCTAAATAGATTCAAAAAGGGAATTTATACACATATAAATATAAATATATATATATATTCAGTTGGTAATAGAAATCTATTTTACACAACAGGGAAGTAGCACTAGAAGTGGATATATGAAAGAAGGAGGTGATAAAAGGGAGGCCCAATAAAATAAAGCAGTGGGAAGAAGCAAACAAATGTTAGAAGAGTGGAGGATAAAGAGAGAGAGAAGAATGAATGAGGGAAAAATAGGATGGAGGGAAATAAACACTTTGTAATCATAAATGTGAATATGAACATGATGAACTTATCCATAAAAAAGAATCAGTTAACAAAATAGATTAGAAACCAGAATCCAATATATTGTTTACAAGAAATACACTTGAAACAGAAACGCACAGAATAAAATAAAGGGCTGGAGTGATCATGATCTCAAACAAAGCAAAAACCAAAATAGGATTAATTAAAAGTGATAAGAAGGGAAACTATCTTACTAAAGGGAACCATATATGATGAAGTAAATATCAGTACTTAACATATATGTACCAAATGTGATAACATCCAAATTCTTAAAGGAAAAAATTAAATGAGTTACAGAGGGAAATAGACAGTAGAATTACACTAGTGGGAGACCACAGCTTTCCTCTCTCAGAATTAGATAAATAAAATTATAAATAACTTAAAAAGTTAAGGACATGAATAGAATTTTAGAAAAATTAGATATGGCAGACACCTGGATAAAACTAAATGGGAATAGAAAGGAATGTACTTTTTACCGCTATAAATGGCACCTTCACAAAAATTGACAATGTATTAGGTCATAAAAACAATCAAATGCAGGAAAGCAAAAATACCTTAATTCAAGAAAAATTACCATACTAAAGGGCCATGGAAGCAAAGAATAAAAGCTAATTGGGAACTATATGATCTATTTCTAAAGAATGACTGGGCTAAAGAAAAATCATAGAAATAATCAATAATTTCGTTAAAGAGAATGACAGCAATGAGACAACATTCTGAAATTTGTGGAATGCAATTAAAGCAATACTTAGGGGAAATATATCTCTCTAAATGTATACAACAATAAAAAAGAGAAAGAGCAGATCCAAGAATTGAGAATGCAACTAAAAAAATAGAAAAAGAACAAATTAAAAATCCTCAATTAAACACCAAAATGGAACACCTGAAAATCAAAGGAAAATTTTAAAAAATTGCAAGGAAAACATATTTAAAAAAATTTTAAACTAGGATCTGGTTTTATAGAGGGAAAATAGTAAAATAGATATAGCAGTAGTTAGGTTGCTTTTTTAAAAAATGAAAACAAAATTACAGATATCAAAAAATGAAAAGAGAGATGAACTATCAACAAAGATGGCAGTAAAGCAGGTATAAGGAGTTTTTTTTACTCAATTATATGCCAGTAAAATTGAGAATATTGGTGAAATGGATGAATATTTACAAAACTATAAATAGCTTAGATTAATAGAAGAAAAAGAATACTAAAATAACCTTATTTTATAAAAAGAAATTGAACAAGTCATCAATGAGCCCACAAGGAAAAACTCACAGGACCAGATGAATTCACAAGTGAATTCTAACAAATATTCAAAGAACAATTAATCACATTCTATATAAACTATTCAAAAAATATGTAAAGAAGAAATCCTACCAAAATTCTTTTATGACACAAATATAGTTTTGATACCTAAACCAGGAAGAGCAAAAACAGAGAAAGAAAACTATGGGCAAGTTTCCTTAGTGAATATCAGTGCAAATGTTTTAAGTCAAATACTAACAAGGAGATTACAGCAATATGTCAGAAAGATCCTATAATATGGCCAGGTAGAATTTATACTAGGAATGCAGAGCTATTTCAATATTAGGAAAACTTTTAGCAAAAATGAACATATGAATAACAAAAACAACAACAATCATATGATTATAAAAATAGATGCATAAAAAATACTGAAAAGCAAATTAATTAAGAGAATCTTTCATTAAATGATATCTATCTAAAGTGTCTAAAATCAAAAGCAAGCATTATTTGTAACAGGAATTATCTGTAAATTTAAAGTCTTCCCAATAAGATCACATGTGAAGCAAGGATATCCATTATCATCACTATTGTTCACTATTGTACTAGAAATGCTAGTTATAGCAAAAAGACAAGAAAAAGAAATTGAAGGAATAAAAATAAGCAATTAGAAAACAAAACTATCACTCATTGCAGATAACATCATTCTATAGTCAGAGAACCCAAGAGAATCAACTATAAAACTAAGTGAAACAAATAATAACTTCAGCAAGAAAAACCACATAAATCATCAGCATTTCTATGTAATACCAACAAAACCCAGGAGGAAGAGATAGAAAGTGAAATTCCATTTAAAATAGCTGCAGACAATCTAAAATACTTGGAAATCTAGCTGCCAAGAAAAACCCAGGAACTATATGAACACAATTAAAAAATAATTTTCATGCAAATAATCATAGATCTAAATTATTGGAGTGATATTAATTGTTCATGAGTAGGCTGAGCCAATAAAATAAAAATGACAATTCTGCCTAAGTTAATTTACCAAATGACCAGAAAAATATTTTATAAACTTAGAAAAAAGGGAAAAGGTCTAGAAGAACAAAACATCAAGAATATCAAGGGAATCAATGAAAAAGATGTGAAGGAAGGTGAACTACCTATACCAGATCTCAAACTCTATCACAAACGGGGGCGGGGGGGCAGCTGGTATTGACCAAGAGTGGTGGGTCAGTGGATTAGTTTGGGTATACAAGATAGTGATAAATGACCATAGTAATCTAATGTTTGATAAACCCAATGATCCAAGTTTTGGAGTTAAGAACACATTTGACGAAAATTGTGGGAAGACTGGAAAGTAGTTAGGCAGAAACCAGGCATAGACCAAGATCTCACATGGTATTACAAGAAAAGGTCAAAATGGATAAAAGATTTAGACTTAAAAGGTAATATAAGTGAATTAAAGGAATATGAGAAAATGTACCTGTCAGACATATGGTTGAGAAGAGTTTATAAACAAAAAAATACATAAATGGGATTTAGGGAAATAAAATAGATAATTTAAATTATATTAAATTTTAAAACTTTTGCACAAACAAAACTGATGCAGCCAAAATTAGAAAGAAAACAGTAAACTGGAATATATTTTTACAGCAAGTTGCTCTAATGAAAGTCTCATTTCCTAAATATATAGTGAACTGAGCCAAATTTATAAAGATAAGATCTCATTCTCCATTTGGTAAACTGTCAGGCTATAAACATGCAGTTTTCAGAAGAAATAAAAGTTATCAGTAGTCACATTTTTTAGATGTTCTAAATCACTACTGATTAGAGAAATATAATTTTAAACAACTCTGAAATACCATCTCACCCCTATCAGATTAGCTGAAAATAATGATAAATTCTATATAAATGGAAAAAATTGGAAATTTAGAAAAATATATGGAAAAATCAACTGTGGTAGAGTTAAGAACTAGCCAAACTATTCTGGAGAACAATTTGGAACTATATCCAAAGGGCTTAAAACTAGACATACCCTTTTGCCCAACAATATTACTTACTACATCTATATCCCAAAGAAATCAAAGGCAAAAGGACCTATTTGCACAAAATATTTATAGCAAAAAATTGAAAATCAAGGATATGCCCATCAATTGGGGAATGACTGAACAAATAGTAGTTTATGATTATAACAAAATACCATTGCGCAATAAGAAACAGTGAGCAGGATAGTTTCATAAAAGAAAGACTTATGTGGTCTCATGCAAAGTGAAGTGAGCAAAACCAGGAGTACATTATACATAGTAACATCAACATTGTAAGGACAATCAACTCTGAAAGGCTTGCCTACTCTGACCAAAATAATGATCCAAGACAATTCCAAAGGACCCAAGATGAAAAATGCTATCCCTCTCCAGAGAGAGAACTACTGAATTCTGGATGCAGATTGAAGCATCCCTCTTTTTTACTTTCTTTATTTTTATTTTGTTTGTATTTTCTTTGGCAACATTGTTAATAGTTATATTTTATATGATTTCGCATATATAATTGATATATTTCTTACCTTCACAATAAGTTGAGGAAGGGTGAGAGAGAATTTGGAACTCAAAAAAATTTTAAATGATTGTTTTAAATGTTTTACTTGTAGCTAGGAAATGATAAAATAAAATAATTTAGAAAAAAGAATGTTACTTCTCTGGACTACAGAGAAATTATAGTAAGAAATCAGAGAAAGAATGATAAGATAAAGGTTCTTCATGTACTTATAGGGTACCTTTACACTTGATGCTCCTCTTTATGGTTCTTAGGATGTAAAGCTTTGAATGGACCTATCTCGGATTCATATTGGTGAAGAGAAAGTTCTAGGACATTATATCAAGGGCTATTTCCTCTTGTGATCTAAGTCAGCCAAATGACACTTTGGATCACATCCACAACCTACAGACAATACAAAATAGGTCCCTTATCCTCCAATGAACATGGAAACTAATCACTTGGGCTCTGAAAAGTATTTTTTAAAATTTTGTATCAATACACCAGCTCACACTTTGAGATATTTAAGTATAAAACTCTAAGACAGCTATGGATACAAGATTTTCTCTAAATGTGCAACACCATTGCAATATTTTGAGTAGTAAATGTATTTCTATAGTGCAATATGGGAACTCCACAGCACTAACCCATACTTTGATAATACTTCAAAAGCCTTGAAAGGGTAATGCTGGGAAATGAGTGGAAGCACCTACTCCTAACCTCATTGTTGGCTAACTGTGACTCTGAGTGATCTGAATTTCAGCATGCTTTCATCATCATCATAAGGGGACCCTCAACCTTGTTTCCTGCTCTGTCCTATGCCAGGAATAATGAATTGGTCACTCTAATTAATTAGTAAAAGAAAAATGGCTGCCTCCTCTAACCATGTGTTCCTTCAACAGCTACTCTTTTCTCTAATGCCATATGTCTAGTTTCAGGTTCTTTTGCCATTTCTTGTGTTTTCCTTTCTTTTGACCTGCTTTTGCCTTTCTTTTCTTCCTAATTCGGTAAGTTTTCTTCTTTTCTTTCCCCTCTCCCTCCAACACCACATTGGATACAGAATACTTGCCCGATGAAGTTTCTCTATCCTATTCCCTGGCATTCCTCCTGTGTCTACTAGATCATGTTTCAAAGTCAGACAGCTCAATCCTGACTGTGTTTGATTAGTTCACATTTTCTAGCCAATGGCTTTGGTTTGGCAAAGCTTTAGGTATTTTAGCCCTTCTAAAATGCATTTTCCAACTATCAGCTCTGGATATAGAAGCCTCAGACCTTGCCAGGCATGTTTAATTCTCTGTGATTTACTCTTGACTTTCTAGCCATGGACCAGGAAAAGAGCCTTACCACTGTTCTCAGGATAACAGACACCCAGTTTCTATGTTCTTTTCCAGGAGATAAAAAAAGTATGTATGTGAAATTAAAAGGGAGTAGATTAGGAGAAACCACACAATTATAGAAGAGTGTAAAGTTCTCTTTGGCCAAGTTTAACAAATCATTCTAGCGTACTATCAATCTCTATTTTTCTCTCTTTACTGCTAATAGATTTCATAATGAAGACCTAATGAGTTTAATTACTGGAGTTCCAAACTCAGCCTAGTACCAAACCAAGTGTTTTCAATTTGGTGTATCATATGTGATGAATGTTTCACTCCTGTTATACAATCAGACTATGCAGATTATAAAAGATGGCGAGATGAAGAAAATATACTATGTACATATTAAAATTTTCAAGACTTCAGTGATACAACTCATACTCTACCCATTCTTTCATATACTGAATGAAACTAGATTATGTTTTCTTATTGACATTAGATAGGAGATCTGTTCATTGCAATGGTCTTTTGACCATTTCAGGATCTTTTGAAATTTCTAAGGTGGCAATGTAGTCCTGAAAACAATTTATCTGCTTTCTATGGTCTCTTTTCAGCTTTTGACACTGACATCCTCTCCTTCCTAAATATTCTTTGACTATATTTTCACTCTCTAAGGATTGACTGAGGATCCCTAGCTCCAATATCAAAATTTCTTTCCCTCTCCAGCACTCCCATAGAAGTGTTTTCTCCTCTTTTTAGAATCCAAGTTCCTCCAGAGCAAGGACTCTTCTACTCTCATATCTCCAATGTTTAGCATAACTCCTACAACATAGTAAGCATGTAAAAGCTTTTTACTTCATTCATTCACCACCACTTCCATATTTTTTATACTCAATGAACTGTGTAGGTTCATTTTGGAGCTCTTCTTTTAGTGAGTTTAATAATGTGCCTTCAATAAAAATCTCTTTGGTTCTTTCAAAGAACATACTGGCAAATCAGAAAGAGTATTTCCTTCTCTCCTTTTCTCGCAGCAGACCATAACATCCATCATTCTCAGCTCTCTTTGAGTAAATGAAATACACATAGACCAATAACACATTTGAGTTTACCACAGTTTTCTCTTAATGCTGGCTTTTAGAGACCAGGTGAACAATAAACACACACACACACACACACACACACACACACACACACACACACACACAAGTAAACCTTGGAATGCATACAATACTTCCTCAAAGGAGAGAAGAGTAGGGATAAGAAGGAGAAAAGAGGAGAATCATGCTTATTGTTCTTAGAAAACATAGATAACTACAATCTCCTTTGACTCCATCCCCATTATAGAACTCTCTAGGTTGCAGCTAGAGTTCCTCACCAGCTTTCCAACTTGCTTAACTTTTGTCTCACTCTGGCCTAATCCTCTTAGTCAAAACTCCCATTCTTTACCTATCTCTTAGAGAGGGGAAGGGGTGAACTTCCAGTCTCAATCTCACAGTGCTCCAAGCAGACAAAAATTGGCAAACTTCCAGTTATAAATCTTACCTCATTTTATTTTCACAACAACCCTGTCAGGTAGGTATTATCATTATCTCTTTTTACAAATGAGGATATCTTGAGACTCAGAGAGGTAAAATGTCTTTTCCAGGGTCACACAGCTAGTAGGTTTCTGAGGCAGGATTTAAACTCAGATCTTCTTGACACCAAGCCCAGTATCCTATCCACTGCACTACCTATAAGTAGAAAAGGGTGGACTTGTTCTGCTTCCCTTCAAAGGACAGAACAATGGGTAGAAATTCCAGAGACACAGTTATGCTTAATATCAAGAAAAGCTGTCCAAAAATGGAATGCTCCTCTTCAAGAAGAGGTGGGATCCCTATCATTGGAGCCCTAAAAGCACTGACTGGATGGCCAACTGTTGAGGGTGTGGTTGGAAAGTGTCTTAGTTCTTCTATAGGAGTCTCTGAAGTCCTTTTTAAATTGGAGATTCTGTGATTTATTTGATGGATATGTGATTCCAGTGATATGGATATTCTCAACAAAGGTAAAGATTGCATTCCCTTCTAGGATTTATTTTATTATTTTATTGTGTTACTATTTTTTATGTCTTCCTATAAATTCTTCACAAGGAGACTACCAACATGCTAGGTGTTTTCATCTATCCTAAACTTTTCATTGTGCACAAACCAAATTAGCACATGAGGTATGTATCTTTTATCCCCTGCCTTCACTAAACAATTGACTCACCTCTTCTTCTAGTCACACATTTCAATGACACCTTTTCTGCTGTTCTTTTTTTTTTCCTGCAATTTGGAGAAAGGTCTCCAGACTTTATTCTTTTTTTAGATCTCATACTACTTTATTTTTTTATTTTTATTTTATTTTGAATATTTTCCCATAGTTACATATTTCATGTTCTTTCTCTCTCCCCCAAAGGTTACTCCTGCATGTCACTCATACCCACCAGGCATCTTTCCATTGACCTCAGAGAGACTACAATTTTAATTTTTCGGGATCATGCATTTTAAAATTCATATCCCTCCCCCCAAAAATAGACATTGGAATTCAAAAGATGGACTTTTGTTTCAGGGAGAAACAAAGGCCACCCAGAATGATTTCTTCTTGCCAATCATTCAATCCTAAACCCAGATCATTGTTCCTTTGCAGAGTCAGAATGAGATATGATGGAAGCAGGGATTAAATGGATAAAAAATTTCTACCATACAGAATATGATATGCAATTGAATCATGATTCATTAGTATTTATATTAATTTTATTAGACGTTCTTATTAACACTTTGAAAGGCAAAGTGGCATTGTGTCTAGAGAGTCAATATCATATTGAAGAAAATTTGGGTTCAAGTTCTGCCTCTGACATGTCAACTGTATAATCTCTGAGCATATTGTTTAATCTCTAAGTAATTCTCTTAGACATTCAATTGCAGAGAAAGTGTGGAAAGCTGGTTTGTTTTGAGGACTCTTTCATTACAATGATTGCTTTGGTAGAATGACTTGCCTCTTTGGAAATTCCTTATATCAACAAAATCACATGTTTATTGTCATCCCATTAATACTCTTATCTAGATCAGATGTTGCAGATGGAAAATGAGCTGGAACTAGAATTCAACAGGAAGAAGAAAAGGGGCTGAGTTGCATTTGGGAAATTGCTCAATGCTTTGAATAATCTCAGACTGCCTCTGAGCACAAAAATCCCTCTTTGTAGCTCACATATTCTCTCAGGAATATAAAATGATTAGAAATCTTGGACACTACAATCTCAAAGAATCAAAGTTATGGACAATCTAAAACAATGTAGGGCATAAGTAGGCATAAATAGGCATGGTGGGTATATGTAGGTTAGAGCATATTTCTAACAATAAGTCATTTAAGGGGCATCATTATTGAAATATATGCTCAATAATGGGAAGTGTCTAGTCATGTTCACATCCTGGACATGGGAAAAGGTCTAGAGGAAGATCTCTAGCACATTGGATAAATTATTTGTGGAGAATATTTTGGAAAAGATGGACGAGAAAATTCTAATGGTTTGCAATTGGCATTAATGGAGAAAATATCCACATTGATGAGATTACAAATTCAGCAAAGTCCTGAAGTATATAGAGAAAATAAAAACAGTCAGTGGCTATTGATGTTATTAAAACTACATTGGTAATTATTCTATGCATGATTTTTCCAGTTGCTTAGTATCTTCCCTTATGTGATATATATTGAAAGTTGATCCTTCAATGCTTTCAAAATTCAGACACTCTCAGGAAAGATTTTTTTCTGTGTACATTTGGTCTCTATCATCTATTCATTTTCTTAAGTGGCATTTCTTTTTCTACACAGAACAAATATGGTACTGAGTTGTTGGAGTATGAAAGTGACAGTTTCCTTGTCATCAGTTTTAAGAATGGGTCCACACAGAAATGCTGGCAAATCTGTTCTGATTTTCCTCCTCCCCATTTCACCTATAATTGCTCTTGGAAAGACTTGCTTTAATTGGCTTTTACACCAAGCTTTCTTCGGATTTGTTTTCCCTTTCACAACTCTGCTACTCTGTGAAGCACAATTAATCTTTCCCTATCTTCCTCTCTGATGTTTTGCAAGTAAATTTATTTGGTAAAATGGTGCCCAACTTTGGTGCCATGAATCTCTGCTTGGCAAATGTTAACTAGCTGATTTGTTTTGAGGACTCTTGACCCTATTGTTGCAATGGATGCTTTATTCTTGATCCATATATATATATATATATATATATATATATATATATATATATATATATATGTCATTCCATCTTCTAATCTCCTCCTTTGGGCTTGTTATCCCTTATACTTGGCATCTTCTCCTTCCTTTGGACTCCTTCAAGAATTTGGCTTCCTTCAAGAATCAATTTGATTATTAACTTTTGCAGAAGGCTTTTTCTGTTTCCCTCCAGTTGCCTGTGGCTTCCCATCCAAGGTTACTGTGAATTGGCTTGTGTCCTGCACATTCTTACATAAGTACATCTTATGTCCTCAATAAAATTTAAGCTATTTAAAGGCAGTGGCTGATTAGTTTTTGCCTTTATGTCCTGCATACTTAGCACAGTGTCCAGGAGATAGAAAACATTTAATAAATGCTTGTTGATTGATCAATTGATTTAATTTTTCAGATGTTTCAGTGTTATGTTGGAATGTTCACTATGTCACAGTTTTCTCTTTATTATTTTCCCCCTGATTTGGCATTAAGGCCTTTGTTTTAGCTGATTGATCACACATTGCTGATTCTGAAATGACTGTCTGTATTCATTTATTTCTTCTCTTTTAAAAAATAGTATTTCGTGGGCAGCTGAGTAGCACAATAGATAGAGCATCATGCCTGGAGGTGGAACGACCTAGGTTCAAATCTAGCCTCAATCACTTCTTAGCTATGTGATTCCTAGGCAAGTCACTTAACCCCAAATGCCTAGCTCTTATGTTCTTCTGCCTTAGAACTGAAACTTGGGATCAATTCTAAGACAAAAGGTAAGAAGTACTTTTTTATAGCATTTCAATTTTCTGTTACATCCTTTTGTGTTCACTGTGTACAAAACTTTATGACTCTCATCTTGAAGAAATTATTGATAAAACACATAAACAAAGCTTCCAAGGGGCCTTTGTCCTCTTTTATTTCTTAATCATCCTGTGTTCACCTTTGCAAGGAAATCATTGAGTACCAAGGTACATACTGACTTTATTTCGGGAATCTTTTCAGATTTTTCATAAAATGTGCCTTCTTTATTATCTATACCAAGTGTTGCCATTTAATCATCAGTTATTTTCATAATAGTAACAGAATCACCAAATCTCAGTATTGGAAGGCAACTTTAAGATCCTAAAATTCTACACATAGTCACCTGGGAATCTCCTCTATAACATCTCCCAAAAGTGACTATGCTTCACTTAAAAATGGAGACTCCATTACTTATGAAACACTTCTTCTACCTTTCAATAGCACTGTTACCAAGTTTTATTTTTCTCTGAGCCAATATTTGCTTCTTTTGCAATTCTTCCCTCTTTCCTTTTATTTCTCTCTCTCTGCATCCCTGACCATTTCTATTTTTACACCTTGGGGCCAAGAAGAATAGTTCTATTCCCTCTTACACAAAGCAAATGCTTAAAGACAATCATGTTCAACAAAAAGTTTTCCTTTTTCAAGTTAAACAGTACCAGTTCCTTCAATTGATTCTTCTATGCAGCAGTGTGCTGTTAAATGTTTAACAACTAGCTTGGGCAAGGAAGGGAGGGGCTATAGTATATGCATAACACACTTTTAAGCTTAGTCTGCATTATGAACATTTTGTCCATTTCTTTCTCAAGTCTAGACCATCAACAAACCAAAATATCAAATCCTAATTTGTCATATTTCCCAGTTGCTGGCAATACAATGAAAATTTAATAAACTCTCAGGAGTCAATATGATCTGGTTTCAGTAGTTCCTTGCTTGTATGCTAGGCTTTCAAGACTCTTCACCAATCTGGTTAGCCTCCTTTGGAACATTTCTATATTAGCAACATCTTTCTTAAAATGTGATACCCACAAGTAAGTAGCAATATCATTTGAAAATTGCCTACTCTTCAAGAAACAATTTTTCATTTAATGATGCCTAAGATCACATTAAGGTGTTTATGCTGCCATATCACACTGTTGATTCATGCTGGGTAATTCACTAAATTCCTGAATCTTTTCTGATGAGCTGCATGTTTCTTCTATGTTGTACTTATGAGGTTTGGTTTTTTTAATAATAATAATAATTAATACCCACATAGCACCTACTATGTGGCAGGTACTGTGCTAAACACTTTACAAATATTACCCAATTATATCCTCACAATAATCCTGTGATGTAGATGCTATTATTATCAGTAGAAGACTATTTTACTTCAGTGGTGATAAATCCATGATCTCACCAATATGGGTCCTCCCTATGAAGGTTTAGACCACAACATATCCATGTATGGCCTCTCATCATGAGCGGCACCTTTGTTTATGCTTTTCTATAAATGCTACTCAGAGGGCATCTCACCTCTCCCACAATGTAATGGGAGACTTTATCTAGATCTCTTGATTTTATTTAGATATCATTGGAATATGTAAGCTGCCATCAGTTAACTTTTGTTCTTACTCTGACTTTCTACCTTCTTTTTTCTAGTCACTCATTTATTTGTCAAGATGCTTCATTCCACTTCTATGCAATTTGTTAGTAATCTTCTAAGATCTCACGCCCACTGCATACTTCTACATTGTCCTTTGAATGACTTGGAAATGCAGTTCTTCAGATATTGTGATACTCTCTTTACCAACCACATAGCACCACTCAAATAATATTGATGTTAAAAAATTTGAACTTCCATCAATTAGGGAATGATTGAACATATGGCATATGAATGTGATATAATATAATTGTGATGTAAGAAATGATAAAGGGGATGGTTTTTGAGAAACCTGGGAAGACTCATATAAAATGATGCAGTGATCAGAACCAGGAGAACAATTCATATAGTAACAATAATATTCTAAAAACAAAGGACTTTGACAAGACTGAATAACTCTCATCAATGCAATAACTAGCAATAATTCCAGAGGAAACATGCTACTGATCTCTCCTGATAGAGAGGTAATTAATTCAGAATACAAATTTTAGACTTATTATTTTAACATGACAAGTGTAGGAATTAATTTTGCTTAACTGTACCTGTTTATAGCAGGAGTTTTGTTTTTCTTGCTTTCTTAGTAGAGCCCCAGAGGAAATGTAGGAGAGAGAAAAGATAGGTCTTCAAGAAAATGAAAGAAAATTATTTTTTTAAAATAAGTGTTAGTATTATTCTATAAAAATAGGAGATAAAAAGAATTCAGAGAAACAGAAGATTTTTATGAACTGACAGAATATTAGATAAAAAGAACCAAGAAAACAAATTCATAAAACAATCTAAATGAAAAAAATCACTAAAAGGAAACTAAATGCTAAGGAATTTTTAGAACCAACAAAGTTCCCAAAGCAAAAATGAAGAGAGTAAAATATACCTGTTTCCTCACAAGTAAAGGGTGAGAAACAATTGAGAATATACTATATTCTGTTCATTGTTAGATGCAGTCTTGAGATCAAATTTTTTTGTTAAAACATTTTATATTGTATATTATATTATTTATTATTACATAATAATATAATAAATATTATACATATTAAAAATATATATTTGTTAAAACATAAAAAACTTTAAAAACAAAAGGCATCAAAAAAAAAAAAACATTGCTAGTGCCAGATCTTAAACTGTACTATAAAGCAATGGTCATCAAAACAATATGGTACTGTCTAAGAGACAAAAGGAAGGATCAATGGAATAGACTTGGAGTAAGTAACCTCAGTAAGACAGTCTATGATAAACCCAAAAAGCTCAGCCTTTGGGACAAAAATCCACTATTTGACAAAAACTGCTGGAAAAATTGGAAAATAGTATAGGAGAGATTAGGTTTAGATCAACATCTCAAATCCTACAACAAGATGAACTCAGAATGGGTGAATGACTTGAAAATAAAGAAGGAAACTATAAGTAAATTACGTGAACACAGAATAGTATATTTGTCAGATCTTTGGGAAAGGAAAGATTTTAAGACTAAGCAAGAGTTAGAAAAAATTACAAAATGTAAAATAAATCATTTTGATTACATTAAATTAAAAAGGGTTTGTACAAACAAAACCAATGCAACCAAAATTAGAAGGGAAGCAACAAAATGGGAAAAAAATCTTTATAACAAAAAAAAGCTCTAAAAAGGTCTAATTACTCAAATTCATAAGGAGCTAAATCAATTATACAAAAAAAATCGAGTCATTCCCCAATTGATAAATGGGCAAGGGACATGAACAGACAATTTTCAGATAAAGAAACCAAAACTATCAATAAGCACATGAAAAAGTGTTCTAAATATCTAATCATTAGAGAAATGCAAATCAAAACAGCTCTGAGATGCCACCTCATACCTAGCAGACTGGCTAACATGACAGCAAAGGAAAGTAATAAATGTTGGAGGGGATGTGGCAAAATTGGGATATTAATGCATTGCTGGTGGAGCTGTGAATTGATCCAACCATTCTGGATGGCAATTTGGAACTATGCCCAAAAAGGGTGCTAGAAGACAGCCTGTCCTTTGATCTAGCCATACCCCTGCTGGGTTTACACCTTAAAGAAATCATAAGGAAAAAGACTTGTATAAAAATATGTATAGCCACGCTCTTTGTGGTGGCAAAAAACTGGAAAACGAGGGTATGCCATTCAGTTGGGGAATGGCTGAATAAATTGTGGTAACTGTTGGTGATGGAATACTATTGTGCTCAAAGGAATAATGAACTGGAGGAATTCCATGTGAACTGGAATGACCTCCAGGAATTGATGCAGAGTGAAAGGAGCAGAACCAGAAGAACATTATACACAGAGACTGATTACACTGTGGTAAAATTGAATGTAATGGATTTCTGTACTAGCAGCAAGGCAATGACCCAGGACAATTCTGAGGGATTTATGAGAAAAAATGCTATCCACATTCAGAGGAAGAACTGTGGAAGTAGAAACACAGAAGAAAAACAACTGCTTAATCATGTGGGTTGATGGGGATATAGACTCTAAATGATCACCCTAGTGCAAATATCAATACTATGGAAATAGGTCTTGATCAATGACACATGTAAAACCCAGTGGAATTGTGCGTTGGCTATGGAAGGAGGGTGGGGGTAGGGGAGGAAAAGAATGTAAAACCTGTAACCATGGGAAAATGTTCTAAATTAATTAATTAAATAAAAACATCCCCCAAAAAAGTTGCTAAAAGAAATGGGTCTTTGTCTCAGAGAGGTTTGAAGCCACTGAAAGTCCTGTATAATTTCCCAAATGCAATACAACCCAAATTCTCCTTCCTATTCCAGGCCCAGCTTTCATTCCATTTGCAATGTTCTTCCATCATACAGTTGTAGTGAAAGATGAGTTGTATGAGTTCTTGTAACTGCATTTCATTGTCTGAATAGTAGGCTTTCTTCTTGTTGTTTTTTTCAACAGTAAGTAGATAGTTAGGCTAAAATCTTATGAATCATCAAGGATATCAGTTATCATACTACACTATGTCCTGGGGCTTAATGCAATCAGAACAATTCTCTAACACCATCCATGGAAAACACATAGAGAACATCATCCATGGAAACATCATTCATGATGATCACAAATAGATTGAGCAAGTATGTACCTCCTTATTTTATGGCATGCTCAATATCTGTTTGGCTCCTCATCCATCATCTCTGAGACCAAATATATACTCTTCTATTTGGCTTCCAAAGATCTTCACAATCTGGCCTCCAACTTACAGTTCCAGCCTTTTTACACATGACTTCCCTTCATGTACTGAGTTTCTGTTCTTCATGCCTAACACTTCCACTTCCCAGATCTTTATAATGGCCATATGCCATGCTTGAAATGTACTCTCTTTTTATTTCTGTCTCTTGGAATCTCTAATATCCTTTAGGGACTCAGTCCAAGTACCACTTTCTCCATGAGATTTTTCCTGATCCCCTAGGATGCTGGTGTCTACATTCCTCTAATCACACACACACACAAAAAACAACTACCTTATATCTAATTTGCATCTAATTTCTTTAAATAACTATAACTGTAACTATAACTATGTATATGTATATAAGTATATACACACACACATATATATATATATAGATAGATATATATACATTCATCAGAAAAGATCTGGGAGTTTAGTGAATTATTCAACATAAATCAACAGTGTGATATGGCAGCCTAAAAACGATAATGTGATCTTAGGCTTCATTAAGTAAAGAATTGTTTCTAGAACAGGGGCAATTTTTCAAATGATGTTGTAATTCAGTTGTAGGTACCACATTTTAAAAGATATAAACAGTATATAATATATGTACATATATTATATATATATGCACAGGTTTGTCTACTCTTTTAGAACATAAGATTTTTGAAGGCAGGGACAATTTTGCTTTTATCTTTGTATCCCTGGTAACAAGCACAGTGTCTGGCACATAGAAACCAATTAATATGTACCTCCTGATTAACTAATTGATCTTAAGGTTGTCAAAGTTATTTCTGTTTTTATAGCTTTCTAAAAAATCTTGCCCGACTGTTGGAAGAAAGACTTTAAGGAGGCCTTTTGCTCTACCAAATAAAAAATTGTTTTGTTTTGTTTTTTTAATAGTCAACAAACAATAGTCACATTGGGAGCTTTTATTCTCTGCGCCTTTCAGTCAATTGTGTGTTGTGGTCTACTGTCGAATATTGTTTGTGAAAGCCTGCCTGCTTCCTTATCATAAACTCAGGAAGGATGCCCTTGATACATTGTAGATTGTTTTCATAAATATTGTTTGGGGAAGAGGAAGGAGGCATGCTGATCCTCAGTTATTGATACTTTTTCAATCACCTTTTTTGGTCATAATAAAGACAGTTATTTTTCATGAGCATTTGACAGCTTTTAGATATCTTGAAACTTGATCCCTCAATGCCTTCATAATTGTGTTATTTCTAACATGGACCACCTCTTTGAATACTTGGTCTAGTGCAACTGCTCTCCCCATTTTTGTTTTCTTTAATGCCATTTCTATTTCCTCATGCAGCACATCAGAGACTTTACATTTCTTCCTATTAAATTTCACCTTATTAGATTTGGCCCAGTGTTCTAACCTGTCAAAATCTTTTTGAATCCTAACTCTGTGATCTAATATGCTAGCTCTCCCTCTTAGCTTGGTATTATTTGCAAATTTGATAAAAGCACACCATTTAGCATACTACCTATGCCTTTATCCAAGTCATTGACAAAAATATTAAGTAGTACAGGGACAAGTATAATTCTCTAGGGCACATCACTTGAGTTCTCTTACAACTTGACATGGAAACATTAATGACTACTCTTCGGAGCCTGCCATTAAGCTGGTTCCAAATACAGCTAACTGTACCGCCATCTAATCCACTTCCTTCCATATTTTCCAGTAGAATAACGTGAGAGACTTTGTCTAATGCCGTGCTAAAATTTAAATAAACTAGAGGAACAAGGTTCCTCTCTTATACCAATCTAACAATACTGTTTTAAAAGGAAATGAGATTAGTCTGTCATGATCAAAGGTTTGGAAATAGAAGGGATCTTAAAGGTCAAAAATCTAACCCTTTCATTTTGTAAATGAGGCATTAAAGCCCAGAGTGGCTTGCCCAGGGTTACACATTTAGTAAGTGATAAAGCTGGAATTCAAACCCAAGTCCCACTTCTCATGACCCTGGATTTTCTTGGCAATTAAGTCTAGGTAGAAAAAAAACAATGCTTCTCTATCAAATGTAGACTTATTTGAAGTAACATTAAAGAGCAGCTAGGTAGTAAGGTGGATAGAACACAGGACATGGAATGAGGAAGACTCATCTTTATGAATTTGAATCTGACACCAGTCATTTACTAGCTGCATGACCCTAGCCAAGTCACTTAACCCTGTTTGCCTCAGTTTCCTCATCTATAAAATAAGCTGGGAAGGAAATGGAAAACCACTTCAGTATCTTTAAAGAGTGAGACATGATTGAAAAAAATGACTGAACTGAACTGAATGACTTAAGGCATATTTCATGGTATAGAAGGATCAGAGAATTTAGAAGCAAAGGACATCGGTTGTAGGTATTCTTAAAGAATGACATTGTGGCCAGGTCATTCTTTTCTCTGAAGTTCTATTTGGAAGTACTATGGAGTTACCCTCTTCTTCTGGTACTACTTCTTTGACTTCTGTCAATCTATTATATTTCTTCATACTGTTAAATATTTTCTTCTCTTTACTCATATCTCCTGCCTCAATTTCTGGATTGAGATGTGTGTGTGTGTGTGTGTGTGTGTGTGTATGTGTGTGTGTGTGCAAACACATGCACTTGGGTCAGATTTGATTCTCCTCTCCCCTCATACTCTTAGAAGTGTTGGCAAGCCCGGATTAACCCTCAATGTAGTGCCTAAGACAACCCTGAAATGTGCAGGAATTCCTGGGTGTTGCTCCAATCTCCCAATGACTTGAATTGGATTTTTATCTCAGTTGCTTCTCTTTCTCTTTCTTCCACAGTTCCAAAACCAGAGCTGGCCCCAACCAGACATTGTCCGTTATTTTAGTAGCAGTCATCCTGCAAGATCTGCTTTACTTCCCGGGTGCTTCCCTGGTCATTTTTCTCTTACTGTAACTATAATGTAGGCTGCATGGGTGCTAGACTGCCTGGGCATCAGTCTTATTCTTTCTACTGCTATAGTTTTGGCATGATCGGCCTGAGTTCTCAGTTGGACACAGGCTACCTGGGTGCTAAGTTGAACATGAGCTACCTGGGTGCTAATCTGGCTCTGTCTTCTGCATGTAATGAGCTACTAGGGAGCTGTGCCTTCAACCTACTTCCTTCTTTCATCTCAGAGCCTTCAAAAGTATTTGGAAATCTTGTACAATCTTGAATAGAATGGGGACTCTTAAAATTATTTAATTATTTTCTATAATTCTTTCTTATTTATTATACTTCTTTCTCTGGTTTTCTTTGTCATTGTTCTTTATGGTACATTTTTAGGACCTTCCTGGGGTAATTGTGGGAAATATGGGCTCCCCTAGTTTCTCATATGCTACCATCTTAGCTAGAAGCCCCCAACCAATTCCCTGTAGATGAGCTGCTTTGGTCCAAGTTTGATAGTAGGGACAAGCTACTACTTGCATCTTATACAAAGCCTTTTTAGCTACTACAATCTGTTTGAACTTGGCCTCCACTTGCAACTAGGTGATGCAGGGTACAATAAACTTATTCTAAAGTCAGGAAAACCTGAATTCAACTCTAACCTCATACACTTGCTAGTTTTGTGATTCTGGGCAAATGACATAATCTCTGTTTGCATCAGTTTCCTCATCTGTAAATGGGAATAATCACTGACACCTATCTCAAAGGGTTGCTGTGAAGATGAAAAGAGAAAACACATGTAAAGCACTTCGCACATCTTAAAGTGCTCTACAAATACCAGATAGTATGATAATTATAACCTTTAAGGATACAGAGATATCACCCAGCAAAGCATCAGAATATGACTATATAAATGAATGATATTACTATTACTGGGAGGCTTATAGGACGTAGTGACGAGAACATGTCTCTGAATGAGAAAAACCTGGATTCAAATCCAACTTATATCACATGCTCTAAGATCACAAGTTAGATCTTTCCCCCATTGCCCCTGACCTCAACCATGAAAGCAAACTCTTCATAAGTTATGGAAGGAAGGAAGGAAGGAAGGAAGGAAGGAAGGAAGGAAGGAAGGAAGGAAGGAAGGAAGGAAGGAAGGAAGGGAGGGAGGGAGGGAGGGAGGAAATATTTTAGGAATTGCTCTTGAAAATTTAATCTTAAATGAGAAAAAATTTGTCTATAACAAAGGAGTATTCTTCGATTCTTCATTGGCAATCAATAAACATGAAATATCTATTCTGTGTAAGCCACTGTTTTCAGATTCTCAAACACATTATTTATATTATTGCTGATCATATTTATGTTTATACTTTACTTTTGCATGTGTGTTTGCTTTCTTACTTTCTGAAATGTTTGATCCTTACTTTCCCTGGCTTTTACCCAATTCCTGAAAATAAATATTTCTCTCCTGAGTTGAGCTGACAAAGGTCTTTATTCTAATTATGCTACCCAGCAATATATATTCTTAGTTGACAGTACATATGTGATACAAGAAGACTCAGGCCTCTGTACCATATATGATGGATAAGTTATTTCTCTATTAGTAAAAAGAATAATTTCACTTCTTAAGTATAGTAAAATTTTGCTTTTTCTAAATCAACAGGGGCTGAGTGGAAATTAACTCACCAAAAAGCCATACCTTTTCACCATCTGACATTTTGTTTTATCATATTTGGGAGTCAACTTGGTGAGAGACCTTCCTTATTTATATTGTAGTGTGTATTTTCTAGAAATTTATTAACTTTTAGAAATGTCCTATAATAAAAATATGATTCTTTGCATGCTGAATCCCTGAGTGACATTTATTGTTCAGATGCTTGCTTCTTTAGTTGTGTAATTAGTTCCTTGGTTTTCAGTCTTAGATCCATAGAATGGAAACCTGAAGGAAAGATGATAGTCAAATAGTCAGAAAGAAGATATTTGCTTCACAAGCTCTAAACAAATCTTCAGTGCTTAGTACCAAAAAAAAAAAAAAAAAAGAACAAATGATCAAATTTACAAACCACAAATGTCACCTTTGAAAATCTGACCCCCAGAATCCTGATTAGGTAGTCATTAAGGATGGGATAAGTTTGTCTTAGTGTCTTTGCAAAGCCCTATCTCTCTGAATATTGGATGGCCATTCAATTGAAAAATATTAGCATGCTCGTCCTTCAATAATTTCCATTAACTATGGGAATCCTTTGTGGATTATTGCATTAATGAGGAAGTCACTGCCAATACGGGGTCTGCAAACAGTAGAGTATGTCTCCGCTTCATTTCTTTTGACAAGTGTAGTTCTGCTTTAATTATTTATGCTCCTACACCACAGCATAGGAGTGCTCAAGAATATTTTGTATGAGTAATGAAGTTTTAGTAATACGAACCCTCACTACATCTCTTTGCGATTAAAGCTTCACTGAGAAGTGGGGTGAGAATTTTAGGTTTTGTGAATTAGTGAATTGGGAATTAGCTAAGTTCCCTGGGCTAGAGTTTTAAATAATACAATGAAAATAAATATCTACAAGTGCAATTCTAATTTTTTTCAAGCCCTTTAACAGCACTCAGAAGACCCCAGATGAACCACAAGGAAAATGATAAGAAGCAAAGCAACTAATGATCATAATTATGATGGCAATGCTGCTTATCCAAAACTACATAGCTTGTCTACACAAGCTTCAGGAAGTGAGCATAGAGGCAAGCTGGGCAAGCAAGAAGGTAAGATTTTTATTGGGCTAGAGCAGTAATTCCCAAAGTGGGTGCCACCGCCCCCTGGTGGGTGCTGTAGCAATCCAGAAGAGCGGTGATGGCCACAGGTGCATTTGGGGGCGGTGAATAACTGTAAGGGGGCAGTTATAGTATGTGACAGGGGGTGCTAAGTAATATTTTTTCTGGAAAGGGGGAGTTAGGCCAAAAAAGTTTGGGAACCACTGGGTTAGAGTAATTGATCCAGACTGGCTTGCATTCAAAGAACTCTTGCTCACTTCTCCACTTTACTTGGAGTAGACATGGAGGTTGTTTTAAAAGTACTTGACCATAAGTTTTACATTATTCATCCATTCTCTCTCTCTCTCTCTCTCTCTCTCTCTCTCTCTCTCTCTCTCTCTC
>NC_058130.1:538066852-538134346 GCF_016433145.1 Gracilinanus agilis | reverse complement strand
CTCTCTCTCTCCCTCTCTCTCTCTCTCCCTCTCTCTCTCTCTCCCTCCTCTCTCTTCTCTCTCTTCTCTCTCTCTCTTCTATCTCTCTCTTCTCTCTCTCTCTCTTTTCTCTCTCTCTCATTGTTTCTCTTTTTGTCACTGTCTCTGTCTCTCTCTTTCTGTCTCTGTCTCTCTCCCCTCCCAATGTCCTACCACTAGTTTAATAACTTTTACCTTTTTTAAATTTTTTGAAATTACTTTGAATTGCTCTGCATGCACTTTGTATGTATTTACTTGTCGATGTCCCTCCAATAGAATGCACTGTACTACAGTCTTCTTTAGGACCTTTAATTTGTGTTTTTATATCCCCAGCAACCAACACAATTCCTGGCACATAGTAGGAATTTAATACATGTCTATTAAATTGGTCCCAAATAAAGAGGGAGTGATTTATACTCCACAGGGTCCCTGACAAAATAAGTATTCATAATCCCAACATCCATCCAAATCCTATAGTAACTCACCAAGTTATGTTATTGTTCTCATAGACCCTTCTCCTTAAGATTCTTTTATAATAAAATTATATTCTTTGTTACTTAAATATGACTAAATAACTGACATGTAAGATTAACCATGGCAGAAAATACCATTTGAAGGAAGAATATAAAATATCACAAAATAGATATGTAGCTAGCACTTCAAATATTAATTAAATCATTCTTATTCAGCTATATTGTTTATTATTAGTCACCTATAGATCTACTTTTCTGCTATTGTGAGTTTTCCTGAGTTTTTACACTTAGTGACAGATCAACTCATTCAATTGAATCCCCACTCAAGTATAGGTTATCAATTTGATCGATGAAAAGACTCATAAGAAACCCAAACAAGAGGAGAAAAAGAGAGCCAATGATGCAATGGGCCTAGCTCCCACCTGGCCTTGAATCCTAAAAAGTGATTCATATATACGGTACTAATATGATAAAATGACTCCATTAAGCCTATCTTCAAAGGCACATAACAGTGGCCATTTTTAACAGCTGTACAAATAAAAGAACAAATAACAATTCTGCTAGGGGAATTTCTAGAATGAATGAAAAATACGGAGCAGAAAAAATACATTTTAAATTCCTAATATTGCTGGGTTGAATTTTATTGCAGTCCTTATTATAAACACTATTACAACTACAAGGTCAGTTCTATCATGGTCTAATCCAACCAAACTGAAAATAGTGGGTTAATTGGGAGAAAAGGTTCTCTTATAAAAGTGCTGACAAAAGAACCATGATCAGTCTTTATGTTAACTCTGAAGTATACAGTTTGACTAAATTATTAAAGTTTTTATCCACCAGTTGACTCCTACCATGAATGGAAGTCTTTATAATTTATCTGTCAGTCTTTGGTCCTCCTGATAACTCCACTTGCCCCATAGTCTTTGGGCCAAATATTTTAATGCTCTCCCCACAAGTAGGACATGTGCTTCCATCCATGCTGATAGAAAAAGTGAGCTTAACATTTAAAAAAAGTCATTTGTGCTTGGAAGTGAATATTTACATTTGCAAGCAATTATTTTGAGCATTGAAAAGCAAATTTATTTGATGATTTCCTGGACAATAAACCAATGAAATTCCTCTAACCAAAGAGATCATTGGTACTTACTCTTTGAAATAAATTGCATTGAACTACAGAAATCCTGATTTCTTAGTCAGCTTGTAACTGAACAAGAATGTCTACTACAGTGTACCTCACTAGAAGTCATTCAGCCTTTACTTGAAGACCTTCAGTGAGAGGGAGCTCACTACCTCCTCAAGGCAGCCAGTTCCTCTTTGGGATCTCTCTTATTGTTCAGAAGTATTGCCTTATCCCAAAATTAAGTTTATCTGCCTGAAACTTCCACTTTTAAAATATGTATTAAAGCTATCTTTGTATCACACTCAAACAATTCAATTCCTTACACAAAGCAGAAATAAATGTTTGCACAAGTATCAATCTGTCTTTCCTGGATAACTTATTTGATTTCTTTCTTCTTTTTTTTAAAAAAAATGACCATCAGGTAACTAAGTAATGCTATAGACAGAATGTGGGAATTATAGTCAGGAAGACTGGAGTTTGAAGTCGGTTCTCAGATTCTCACTAGATGTGCAATCCTAGGCAAATCATTTATCCTTTTGTTTTTCAATTTCCTCATCTATAAAATGAGGATAATAACAGCACCCACCTTATAGGGTTATTGTGGGGACTAAATGAGTTAATTTATACCAAGGGCTCTGCAAATTTTAAAGCTGTACAAGTGCTAGTTATTATATTAGCTATTATTAGAGAAGCAAGCTTCTGCAACCTTCCTCACATAAATAACCTCAAAAGCTGTTTTTACATGAAACCTGAAACTTCTTGTTCTGAATTCAGCAGAGAAAGAGAATAGAATCGGCAACCATGTTTCCTTAAGCATAAGTCTGATCATGCTACCCCTCTACTCAGGAATCTGCAGTGGTTTCCTATCACCTCCGGTTCAATTACAAAATGCTGCTTGGTATTCAAATCCCTTCATAACTTAGCCCCCTCCTACTTTTCCAGTTTTCTTATACCTTATTCCCCAAAACATGTTCTCTGAACCAGTAACACTCACCTCCAAAATGTTCCATGAACAAGATACTCCATCTCTCAGCTCCAGGTATTTTCTCTGGCTGTCCTCCATACTAGAATTAAGCTCCCTTCTATGTCTGACCACTGACCTCCCTGGCTTCCTTTAGTCATTTTTCAATCATGTATGACTCTTCATGACCTCATTTGGAGTTTTCTTGGAAAAGGTACTGGAGTGGTTTGCCATTTCCTGCTCCAGTTTATTTTTCAGACAAGGTTCGTTGATTGGCTATTGTCCTTTGTACTCAAAGATGACCCAAGTGACTTCGCTAGTCAAGGTCAATGCCCAGCGGGTCTGGCCATAACATGTCTGGCCAACATGAGCCCAGAAGGCTCTATCACAGGTCAGGCATAAATAGTCCATATGAACATTTGGGATGGCAAAGTCTCAAAATCTGCACATCTCATGTTTCTTTTGAGCCGCTGCAATTCTGCTTTGCTCATAGAGCACAGTGCCTTCTTTGATTTGGGCATGCCATGCTGGGTGGCTATGTGCCAGTGTCTCCCATGTCTCACAATCAATACCAAAGTTCTTCAAAGGGACCTCGAGAGTGTCCTTGTATTCTTTTTCTGACCTCTAGGTGGGTGTTTGCTTTGGGTGAATTGTGGACAATTTTCCCCCTAGGCAAATGTGTATTTGGCATTCAAATAACATGGCCAGCCCATCAGAGTTGTGCTCTCTTCAGTAGAGTCTGATTGCTCAGTAGATAGGTCCTCAGTGTCCAATACCTTATCTTGCCAAGAGATCTTCAGAATCTTCCTAAGACAATTCAAGTGAAAGGGATTCCATTTTTTGACACGGTGCTGATATATTGTCCAGATTCACAGGCATACAACGATAAGGTCAGCACAATGGCTCTGTAGAGTTTGGGGTTGGTAGACAGCCTAGTATCTCTTCTCTCCCACACTTTCCTTTGGAGCCTCCCAAACACTGTGCTAGCTCTGGCAATTTGTGCACAAGCCTCATTATCTATGTGTAAATCCCTGGAAAGTATACTGCCAAGGTAAGTGAGATCATCCATAGCATGGGTTAAGCAACTTGCCCAGGTTCACATAGTTTGAAGCTAGATTTGAACTCAAGAAAAAAAGTCTTCCTGACTCCAAACCTGGCACTCTATCCATGGTGCCACCTAGCTGCGCTGGCTTACTTTAGATGCCAATTAAAATCACCCCTTTTACAGGAAGTTTTCTCTAAACTCTCTTGATTCCAGTACCTTCTCTCTGTTAGTTATTTCCTATTTATCCTCTATATAGTTTGCTTCACATATATATCTGTTTTCATATTGTCTCTATCATTAAGCTCTTTGAGGGCAGAAAACTGTCTTCTGCCTCTTTTAGGGTCACCAGAGCTTAGCACAGTGTCTAGGAAAATGATGGGCAACCTTTTGAGCTTGGTGTGTCAAAATTCGCCAAAAAACTGAGCATAACTTGGGTGATGGGTCACTTTGAGAAAAAACCATAATTTTGCGATGTTTACAGCTTAAATAACACAAATGTATAATTGTAATATAGAACTATTTAATAAACTAAAATAGGTAAATTAATATAGGTAGAATTGTCATCTATAGTGCACAGAGTATCAGCACTACACTACAGCAAATGTTTCATTCTCGGTATGCGGCCCCGTATTTCTCTGTATGCAGCTGCCTGTCATTGAAAATGGCTAACCATGTCAGTGCTGACATGTGTGTCATAGGTTTGCCATCACCAGTCTAGGATATAGTAGACACTTAATAAATGTTTGCTGATTATTGGATTGATTGCATGAGAGCCTTTCATATGTGGAGAGTTTGAGGAGATTATCCTTTGAGTTCTCTTTTCTGAGGTAGAAATCTGACTTGATGAATGTTGCTTCCTCATGGAATTTCAGTATCAGTGATGGACCACTAAAGCTGCTTAGACAATAGTGGTGATTGGTCTGATTGGCATTATGGTTTTTATCTCTAGAACACCAGCATTATAAAGACAGGACAATAAAAGCCAAGCCTAAAATGCCTGGATTGTTCATTCTATCTTGAAAAACTTAAGTTAAGTCTCTTCATTAATCCTTGAGGCAATGTCTTTTCATGTAAAACTAGGAGAGTTCATAGGATTATGGGACCACAGATTTAGAATTGGAAAGGACCTCAGAAGCCATCCAGCCCAACCTCTTCATTTTACAGATGCTGCTGCGAAAAACAAAACAAAACAAAAACCATATTATAAACTGATAGTGTTCCTACACAAAAGGAACTGCAACCCTAAAAAGCATTATTATTCCTCTAATCACAACTTCCTTTCAGTCACCGTGGCACGTCTCTATTTTCGTGCTCCTTTCATCCCCCTCTGGCCTAGTGCCATGCTTGCATTATGAGTGCCACACGTTTACATTAGTAGCCTAGACCTTTTGGTAATTTCTTTTCTCTCTTCTTACAAATTACCACCACATGCTCAAAACATTAACATTTTCCTCCCACATTTATTCATTATCCCCTTAAAAGACTCTAACATTTAAAACCAAATTCTTTACCTGAAAAACAGTAAACAGACCAGAGGTGTTCCTGAAATGCAATGTAGGTTTGGCATAGTAATATAATTATATAGATTGTATGTTTGTAATTTCTTCTTTTATTTATTTTCATATTCAATTCCTACCTTGTTTCTTATATTACCATATCTATGTAACATGCTTACAAAAATCTGTCAAAACAATACAAAATACAAAACCAAAGCCAGTTCGACAAGCTAGCTTAGCTACATGGTCTTCTTAGTTTCTTCTACAATCTTCAGGGGTCGTTGGTTCCCAAAAGATTGCCTATGTTTGACCTACTATTGTTATTTTTAGCTTTATATGTCCTGAAACATACTAAAGAAAAGAGAGAGAGATGGGGTTCCTACTTCTTTCTTTTAACTCCTGTCCTTCTCTCCAGAACATACCTCCAAAAATAGAAAAACTAGGGTAAGAAATGGTCTTGAAGTCAGGGAGATCTGGGTTTGTATCTTGGCTCAGAAACTTAGTAGTGTGGATCCTAGACAAGTTACTTTACCTCTCTGAGACTTAGTTTCTTCAACTGAAAAATGAGGGAAATAATAATTCCACTTAATTTATGAGGTTGTGAGAATCAAATGAAATAAGATAACATGCATAAAATTATTTACAAACCTTAAAGTTCTTAAAAAATGTGTTCTGTAAGTTTAGTCATGTTCAACTCTTCATTAACCCATTTGGGATTTTCTTGGCAAAGATACTAGAGTGGATTGCTATTTCTTCTGCTCATTTTACAGATGTAGAATCAAGGCAAACAAGGTTAACTGTCTTGCCCAGGGACCATACAACTAGTAAGTGTGTGAGGTTAGATTTGAACTCAAGATGAGTTTCCCTAATTCCAAGTCCAATTCTCTATCCACTGCACCATCTAGCTGCCCATAAATAAATACTAGCTAGCTATAATCACTCTCATTCAACATCTCATTCCTCAGGAATGCCACCCTATATAGCTACAAATGTCATAGAATCACAGAAATTTAGAGTTGGAAGGCATCTTATCGACATAAATGGTCCAAACCAAGGAATCACAAACCCAAGAAATGGCAATTTATCCTCCCTTTGAAAAACCTCTAAGGAATCCACCACCTCTAGAGGCAGCCAATTTCACTTTTATATAGTTTTAATCAAAAGGAAGCTCTTTCTAACAGCAAGTCTAAAATTGCCTCTATGTAACTTCCACCCATTGTTCCTGTTTCTACCCCTTGAGAACAGCTAGATGGCACAGTAGTTAGAGCTCTGGGTCTAGAGTCTGGGAGACCTGAGTTTGAATCTGGCCTCAAACACTTAGTAGCTGTGTGACCCTGGCCAATTCATTTGACTCTGTTTGCCTCAGTTCCTTCATCTGTAAAATGAGCTGGAAAAGAAAGCTTGTCAAGAAAGTCCCAAATGGGGTCACGAAGAGCCACACAATTGAACGATGGGTCTGATGGTTGGTTATTTTTGGCTCTGCTCCCTGGGTCCACAGAAAGTCTAAATCTCATCACTGCCCTTCTCATATTGAAATACAGCTACCATGTCCCCCCAAGTCCTCTCTTCTCCAAGCTAAACACCCCCAGTTCTTTCAGTGGATGCTAATATGATATAGAATCAAGGATCTTCCCTAGCTTAATTGCCAATCTCAGGAAATTCTCATTTATCCATCTTCCTTAATCTCTAGTATCCAGAGCTGAACATAATACTCCTGGTGAGATCTAATGAATGCAGAGTACCTACAAACCTCACCTCCTCCTTTTGTTTTTTAAGCTCTTACCTTCTATCTTAGAAACAATATAAGTATTGGTTCCAAAACAGAAGAGAATAAGGGCTAGGCAATGGGGATTATGTGATTTGCCAGGGTCACACAACTCGAAAGTGTCTGAGACCAGATTGAAATCTAGAACCTCCCATCTCCAGGCCTGGCTCTCTATCCACTGAGCCAGCTGGTGGCCCCTCCACCTCCACCTCCTTATTTCTCTATATGCTATGCCTCTTTTAATGCACCCTAAGATCATACTTGGGTTTTTTGGCTACTACCTCAAAATTCTGATTCCTAAATTGAGTTTGCAATCCAATAAAATCCCTAGATCTTTTTCATATACATAAATTTACATAACACTTTAATGCCCACAAAGTGCTTCCCACTCAACAACTCCTTGAAGTATGTTTTGTGTACTATTATCCCCATTATACACATAATGAAACTGAGGCACAAAAAGGTTCATTGACTCACCCAATATCATGCAGCTAATAAGGGTCAGAAGCAAGATTTGAGTTGCTAGGATTCTTCTTCCTCTGACTAGGATTTTCTTACACCAGATATGTTCTTCTTTCTACTACTTCATGGTATCTCTCTTCATTTACTAGTTTTATGAATATGGGTGAATCATTTAACCTCCCTGAGCCTTGGTTCTTTCCTTTCTAAAACAGAAATAATAATATTTGCAATTTCTGTCTCAGAGGGTTGTCCTGAATTGTGTGGCTTGTTCATCTTAAAGAGATATATAAATGTGCTATTTTATATGCTTTTATATTTAAAGAAACCTCAGATCTCATCAACACAGATATTTCCTCCATTTGGTGCAGATGACAGCATCCCCCTGATTTCTCATAAATCTTCTATAGAAGATCTACCCAATGTGCTAAAGGGCCTATATTTGGATCCTTTCATAATTCCTGATTGCCAGTACAACACTGGTGTTGTTCGTCTATTATCCCTCCATAATTCTCACCAAACAAACAATTCAACTCCTTTTCTTGATCACAGATTTCTGCAGTGATATCCCTTATTCCACTACCTGCCCATAGGGCATCACTGAAAATAAACTGTCCCCGATTTGCCCCCACTGGGCATTTGTGTTTGCCTTTCTGACCATCCATGATTTTGGTTTTCCCAAGATTGTGCATAGCCATGTAGGATCATTTGGAAAGCATCTTGGGATTGTTGAAAGGATCTCATAATTTATCAAATGTACTTCCTCCCACATTATTCCCCATGTTTCATTGTGAGCCCACTTCTTCTCTAGCAACTATGCCCATCCCACATACACGTCATGATTTATTAATCCAGTGGACTAGAGATGAGACAGAATGTTCTAATCTTGACACACGAATGTGTCAACTTGACATTTTTACACTATAAATTGACTCAGAGTGATCATAGATAACCTGGAGGAGGTCTTGTGATGTTCTGGAGTTTGATACAATCAGCAAAATATTCACAAATAAGAGCATCAAGAACCCTCTTCCATTTGGACCTTATAAAGGACAGCCTCCAAGATACAGACAAACATCTTTAGTAAGCATTTATCTCTCTGTTTTACACCTCACATGTTATTAATCATCAGGTCATTGTACAGAGTTCTCTCTGTTATTACACTTATCAAGGAATCTTGTACAATCTTAACATATGCATGAGAGACTCCTTGATAGAAGAGAGCCCTTAAGGCTGAGTTTTGCTCTACTTAATCAAATCCTTTCTTATTATAAGAAAAAATAAATAGCAAAATCTTGTGTTATCTGCCAATTGTGTGACTGTGAATATATACTCTGCTGTAGAAAATCATTTATGAAAACCAGTCTGTTCCTTTCTCATATTTTTATTCAGGATAATCACAGTACATATATGAATAATTCTTACAAAGATTTGTAAAAGACAAAGTAGTCACATGAATCAGCAATTATTAATGTCCTTTCAATTGTCTTTTTGAAACTTTTAAAGAATTTCTGTCTTTTGTCACTTGTATTTATATCCTTAGCTCTTAGCACAGTTCCTGGCACATCATAAGTGCTTAATAAATGTTTGTTGCCTGCCTTTTTAGAGAATAATATAATCCATGATTTTTTCCTCATTCTTCTTGTTTCCTTCTTGTAGATAGCTTTTTAAAAAGATCTCTCATTGCCTACAAAATTGTATAACCTCTTTTAGTGTATATCTGGTCTTATCCAGTGGTTCTTCCTGAATATGTTTTCTTAAGTGCCACTTTCATTTATTTGTAGTGGACTCCAGAGACTGGGTAATGAGGGCCAGCTACGGTGGTTCCACTGTCATTAATGATGATATTAAATCATTGTAGAAACCTAGACAAACTTGTGCCTTTTCCATTGATTTGATGTTTTCGTGCTAGTTTGAGCAAACTATCTAGGTATCTATTATGACTCAGCTGGATCTCATGTCAAGTTTTAAGTAGATTTGTTTGTACTTCCACTGATTTTCACTGTTTTATGTGTTGGGAGACCACATATAATCTTCTACTATCATCTTCCACGTCGTTTTACGAATGAGTTTATATTCTAGACAGGGGCTACCAAACGTTGCCCTTGGCTGCACTGACTCTCTGCTTGGCAGACAATCAGAATCAAGTGTTAGATCAAATGTTTCTTGGGAAAGGTTGTTTGGAGGCTTCTTTGACCTCCTTGTGTCAAATGTTTTGCATCAGTTCATATTTTTCAAGGAATGGTGAAAACCAAGGTCAATATTTCAGGCTTCCCCCGCCCCTGTTTTCTACTTTTCTGCATCTAAAGATCATTTGAATGGATCAAATTAAATTAAAACTGATTCATTGTTTCTTCTCATTATCCTGTCTCCCAATTCAAGATTTGTTTTAACTAATGGACAGTCTAATTGCATACAGATAATTTTTGTAATATGATTCCCACTTCAGGAGCTAGTTATTTGTTCTAGACTTTCTGTGTCTAGTCCCTTCTAACTCATTTCAAGGAGAAAAGTAAGCAAATGGTATAGGCATAAGACTTTTGACTCCAGTGTGCCTATACAGACACATTACTCCCTTCATGCATCCTATCATCCAGTCAAGTTGATCTCCTTCACTATTTCTCCTACATAGTTCTCAGTTTCCTATTCCATAGCCTTTGCATCGGCTGTACCTAAAATACATTCTCCCCTCACCTGCAGATATTAGAATCCCCAATTTGCCTCAAGACTATCCAAGTACCATCTCTTATGGGAAGCTTTTCCTCACCTACCTACCCCAGCTGCCTCCCTTCCTCCAAACACTTCGCATCTATTTTGTATGTGTTTCTGTATGTATATGTGGTCTCCATGATTGAATGTAAGCTCTCTGAGGGCAAGAATTGTCTCATTTTTGTCTTTGTACTGCCAACAGGATGGTATAGTGGAAGGAGCACTGAATTTGAAGTCAGAGAATATGCATTCAGACCCAAGCTCTGTATCTGATTTTACCTCACTTTTCTCCTCTGTAAAATAAGAAATATGAGATAGGAGACACCTAAAGTGCCTCCTAGCTCTAAGCCTATCATCCTAGAAATATCTTCCCTGTTCCTAGAAAGATTCCTAATTGGAAGAAACAACCTGGTGAAACTAATCTATTGGTCTCTTTTTCAAATACTGAATTAATAAGTGCTTGTTGAAATGAATTGAAAGGTGTTAAAATCCAGTGAGATTTCCCTAAGCATTACAATATCCGTACCTCTTACTTGTAAAAGGATCGTGACTACTTTCTTAGCTAAAGCCAATTTTCAAGTGTTTACCTGAGTTCCTCAAGGAAACAATTCTATGATACAGGAAATTCATGAGGGTAACTCTTAGGGGCTTTCCTTCTTCCTCTATCACAGATGCTTACTATTTCCTTCATCATAACCAAAAATACTAATTATGTAAAGGAAATGAGGATTTTAGTTCAAAAACATGGATTGCCATGAAGATAATACATTAAACAAGATGTTAAAAATTAATACTCGCCAGAAAGAACTGCTGACTGGTTAGATAGGATCACCTCATTTTAGGGCCAAGAGCAGCAGTTCTAAATTATTCTTATGCTTCAGAATGAAATTCTTATTTTTTTAATTTTTGTGATTCAGGAAATACAGAGACATAATATCCAGAAAATTGGAAGTCTTCTGTTTATTGTCTGCCAGAGGCAGCTTCTGAGTAAGCTTTTTTATCCAGGGCGCCAAAATTCCTTAGCAGTTAGAAAGAGAAAGTTCTTAGTTAAACTGCTGTGGGCTTTGAGTTTCTAGACTTCAGAAGCCATAGATACCTGCCCTAGGGTCAAATTTGGCACACCACCATCACAGCTCATGCAGTAATGAAAATAATAATAATCCACTAGAAAGAGAAATGGATCTCTATCTTCTTTTTGTAGTCACAGATGGGGGTAAAAGTTAGAGACACTATACTACTTTTGGTTGACAAAAAAGACAGTGTTTAGTCTCATAAAATGAACTAGAACATGGCCCAGGAAAATGTAGATTACTCAGCACTGACAATTGGAAAGAAAATAGAAAGTAGTTTTTTTTTTATTTTTTAAAAATAAGGGGAAAGGAAAGTGAATTATAATTTGGGATGTCACAAAAGAGAAGATGCCCAAAGGAAAACAATAGCTAAACTTCTCATTATAGAGTCAATTTTAACTCATGAGTATTTCTGGAGGAAAGACTGAATTTGAAAAAAACAATCAGCTCCAAAGACAAGCCAAAAAACTTGTTTAGGTCAATAAACTTCCACCCTTTCCCCTACTAATTTTTTTTCTGCAGAATTCCTATTAAAAAAGCACAAAAGTTCTGAAAATAATTACTAAACCATAAGCCTGTGCCTGATTATGAATTGACTGAAATTCCCCTTCTCCCTTTCATGTTAAGCAAACTAATTTAGTCTTTATGTAAAGGAAAATTTCCTCACAACTAAAAAAGTCCAAAAATGGAATGGGCTGAGGAGAGATTTCCGCTCTTTGGAAGGCTTGAAACTAAGGGTGGATACTACTTTGGGGGTATATTGTAAGAACATTTCTTTGGGGAGTGGTTAGGACTAGAAGGCTACCAAGATCCCTACCAACTCTCAACGTTCTTTGATTCCATAATCCTGAGATTTTAGTAATCAAACCAGCCATTAAGCAGATGACAGATGGGAAAAAAACCACCTTAAATTACAGCCTTTTGTTACATACTTTCTCTTCCACAGAGAAAGGTTCCATCTACTTATTCCTTGTGTGATCTTCAGTAAGGTATCTATTCTTTCTGGTTCTCGGTCTCTTCTTCTAAAGCATGACTTTGTATTAAATAACCTCTAAGTTCCTTCTACTTCTAAATCTATTACCCGATAAATTACAACAATTTTCAACAAATCTAGAGGGAAGGAACAGAGCATGCAATTTTTTCATGAGTGTTTTTTTAATTTATATGCATAATGTTCTATACATTTGTACTTTTGATTCAAGTCAAGCAATGGACAGGCATTCCTAAGATATTTCCCCAGACCAGAGACTCTTCCAAGGACACCCCAGCATTCTGGGTGGTAGAGGTGTGGAACAGAACCTGTGATTTCATAGATATGGAAACTTTCAATGAGGAAACACCCTCTACCAGTATAAATTACCATCTGTTCTGGAGAGTTGCCTGAAGCATTAAGTTTAGGTGTCTTGCCGAACATCACTGTGTTAGAAGCAAAACCTGAACCTGGTTCTTACTATCTCTGAGACTGGAATGCTTTCCATTAGTCCATGCTGCCTCCCAGAGTTGAATAAAAAGAACCTAAAATGGAATTATACCCAGAAAGCTAACATGAATAGGAGAGCAATAGCAGGGACAAGCCTTTTAAAGGTTTGGATTGCTCCATTTTGTTTCTGATCTTAAAATGGACTCCCAACTTCCAAATGGAAGGAGTACCTTTGTGTTTTAAAATATTCCTTGTCTTAAAGCCTAAAATACATGGTTTGGGTTATAAATCTCCCAAATAGGCTCAAATTGGTCTTTGCAATGCTTAGTACTCCCAGATTGTTTCTAAAGTAAAGAGGAAGCCTAAGAAGAACAGAGGTAAGTCTATTGTGCCTCCCTCCTTCTTGCTTTCCAATTTCTATTTGCTCCTTTATTCTCCATACTTCTCTGTCCTCTCTTTTGTTTAAAATCTCATTTAGCATCCTCTTGAGAGGGAGAACACAAGATTACAATCTAACGATTGTAATGAGAATGGGTTAAGTTGGTGCCGTTTCCCATTTTCATTACAATCTTGGTGGCAAGAATAATGTAACAGAATTTTTAATGCCTCATATATTACATGAACATTTTCCCGCGAGCTCCTGCTACTTTTCTGTGGACGGCCCTGCTGCCATGTGCTGTGTGACTTTGATCTTTTTATACTCTGCATTATAATCAATTGGCCATTTCACCCCCTTCCCCACAGATTACAGTGAAAAGAGTGAAAAACATTTTGATCTATAGCTTACCACTACTTCCCATGACTATAGAAGTCTGTCACCTACAGATCTGGACCAAAAAATCAACGGACACTAAACCTCAGCTTACACAGAATTCAAAGTCCAGGTATCCCAACGGCCAAGCAAAGTCCCTAAATGACATGATGGGAATTGTAGCCTGCAAATTCAGAGCATAAACACACAAGATCCTTTAATTTCAATACTAGAAAGACATAGGGAATGGGATTTGGGACTATAAGATAAAAATCCTTGAAATGGAAAGCATCCTAGGACTGTTCCTGTAGAGTTTCTCATAGGTCCCTTATTTTTTACAAAAAAAAAAAATGTTAAATAGCATTTAAATTTTACTCCATGTCTCTTGAGTATCTCTCTGACTTTCATGTCCTCAAAAAAATTTTGAGATTTTCAAAATGTATCTTTATTGTCCCTCATATAATCATTGACTCTTAAAGATGAAACCTCAGAAGTAAGTTATCTGGTGCAATCCCTACCAGGAGCAAGACTTCTTATTTACATTTCCCACAAGAGATAACTCTGATATGGTAGAAATAGCACTGATTGGCTAAAAAAAAAATTCTGGGTTTAAATTCTAGCTCTACTATGTATAAGTTCTTTGACCATGGGCAAGTAATTTTCACTATTTTTGGCCTTAGTTTTCCCATCCTTGAAATAAAAATAATGAACAGAAGGATATCTGAAGTCCCTTCATCCTAAGTCATATGATAACCTCCAAAGATAGGCTTTTCTAATTCTGAATAACTCCCCTCTTTCCAAGATACTCAGTGCCCTTAGAATATCTTCTCAACAGCCTTTCTCTGCACCTACCCCTAAGTATCTTTCCTGACTTTCTTCCCCTAAAATATGATGCCCCAAACTGAAAATAATATGTCAGATAGGACCTGACTAGGACAGAGTACAGTGTCACTATTATCTCCTTATTCTTCAACAGGATATTTTTTTTCTTATGTAGTCTAAAATTGCATTAATTGGTTTCTGAAGTTCACTGTTGACTCATATTGAGTTTACAATCCATTAAAACCTCCTAATATTTTTCATACCAACTGTTGTCTAAATGTGCCTCACTCATATTGAATTTGTGATATTAATTTTTAATTCAAGCATAAAAATTTATATTTGGCCCCATCAATTTTCATTTTATTATGCTGAGTCCTATGTTCTAGTCTGTCAAGATCTTTTTTAGATCATGATCTTCAAGATGAAATTTGCCCTTCTAACCCTGTGTCATCTGAAAATTTGGTTAGTATACTAGATATCTTTAACTAAGCCATTGACTAAATGTTAAACAGCACCAATCTCAGGGTCCTTCCAATACATATCTCCTGCCAAGCTAACATTGAATCATTATCAACTCCTCTTTGAATCTAGACATTCAACCAGTTCCAAGACCATCTTAGGTAGCAAATGATCCCCCCCATTCCCTACATTTATACACTTCTTCAGCTCTTATCTTTACCTAGCTATGCAAACATGAACATCTTTAAAATAGATTTGTCAAAGTCAATTGCAAAACACAAAGACTTTAAATTAATTCAAGCTCTTCTCTCATTACTTACTAAGAGAAAGGTTCTTAATCTAGCATACCAAATTTTAAAAGCATGTTAAATGGGCATGTGTTTTTTCAGAGATCCCACTGTTTCAAGACCACAGAGTATACCTACCTCTAAGTTTAGCTAGCCAGTGGCCATGGGTTCACATGCAATAGAGTGTGACTGATTCACACTGTAACCCATAAAAACCTGCCTTACTTCCTACCAATGTATATCACCATACCAAAAAATTCTTATTCAAAAAGGTGGTCCAGAATATTGCTCTTACAATCTCTGATAAGGAATAGAATATTTGTGTTCATAAAATATTTGTAACATGATGTAATAATGAACTGAAATCACATTTTCTGATCCCAAATACAAGTTTTACAATGCCTTTAGTTAAAGCAATCTAAATCTTCATCAACTAAAAGAAAGAGAGAGCTTGCCATTAAAAATGGACTTCTCACACCTAGCAGATTGGCTAAAATGAAAGAAGGGGAGAGTAATGAATGTTGGAGGGGATGTGGCAAAATAGGGACATTAATGCATTGCTGGTGGAGCTGTGAACTGATCCAGCCATTCTGGCTGGCAATTTGGTTGCCAATATGCTCAAAGGGCTATAAAAGAATGCCTGCCCTTTGATCCAGCCATACCATTGTTGGGTTTGTACCCCAAAGAGATCATAGATAAACAGACTTGTACGAAAATATTCATAGCTGCGCTTTTTGTGGTGGCAACAAATTGGAAAAGGAGGGGATGTCCTTCAATTGGGGAATGGCTGAACAAACTGTGGTATATGCGGGTGATGGAATACTATTGTGCTAAAAGGAATAATAAACTGGAGAAGTTCCAGGCAAACTGGAGAGACCTCCGGGAACTGATGCAGAGCAAAAGGAGCAGAGCCAGAAGAACTCTATACACAGAGACTGATATACTGTGGTAAAATTGAATGTAATGGACCTCTGTACCAGCAGCAATACAATGACCCAGGACAATTCTGAGGAATTTATGGTAAAGAAAGCTACCCACATTCAGAGGAAGGACTGCAGGAGAGGAAACATATAAGAAAAACAACTGCTTGAACACATGGGTTGGGGTGGACATGATTGAGGGTGTGGACTCGAAACTACCACACCAATGCAACTACCAACAATTTGGAAATAGGTCTTGTTCAAGGACACATGACAAAACTAGTGGAAATGCGCATCGGCCATGGGTGGGATGGGTGCAGGGGGGGAGGGGCTGAAGGGGAAAGGTGGAGCATGAATCATGTAACCATGTTAAAAATGAATATTAATAAATGTTAAAAAATGGACTTCTAAGGATACTTTCAGTGTTCATCTTAGTCTTCTAAATCTTTGATAACTTGCCTTCAAATATTTGAAGGATTGCCATATGGAAATGTGATTGGTCTTGTTCTGTTTGGTCCTGCAGAGCACAACTGAAAGCAATGCGTGGAGAATTACATAATCCGATGAATATCTTATGTAAAGGGGAAAAATCCTAACAAATAAAGATGTTAAAAAGTGGAATGGGTTACTTTTGAGTGGTCACAGGTCATCAGACATCATAGATTTAGAGCTGGAATTGATCTAGTCCAAACTCCATATTTTATAGAAGAAGAATCTGATGCCCAGAGAATTTAAGACACTTACTCAACGTCTTGAAAGTAATGAATAGGATAATGCATTCCTCTTCATTTGGGATCTTCAAGGCAAGACTAGATGGTCAATTCAAAGGTATTTTGTAGAAGAGAATCTTTCTGAGGTCTTTTTTGTTCCTGTTCAGTTGTTTTCAGTCATGTCCAACTCTTTGTAAACCCATTTGGGGTTTTCTTTGCAAAGATACTGGAGTGGTTTGCTATTTCCTTCACCAGCTCATTTTTCAGAAGGGGAAACTGAGACAAATTGTGTTAAGTGACTTGCTCAGGGTCACATGACTATTGAATGTCTGAAGTCAGATTTGAACTCAGGAAATAAGTCTTCCTACCTGCAGGCCTGGAACTCTATCCACAGTAACTACTCACTGTCCTACTCAGATATCAAGAGGATTAAATAAATTCTGAAGTCCCTTCAAGTTGGGAAAATATATGATTCAAATTATTCTCTCCATTCTTTCTCTTTATCCCTTTCCCTCCTTTTCCATTTTCACATACATTTTCCAGGCCTTTCTTACCTCACACCTGGACTATTGTCATCCTTTCCAGGAAACAGATACAAGGCACTACAACTAGTGTTATTTTGGTTGTCAGAGTTTCATGATGTATTTTTACTTAAATATTATTTTAAAGTTGGAGTTAGAAATTTTTCAATAATCTCTCATTATAACCTAATAATGAGGTAGTTTTAAATATTATATTTTAAAAAATCAAATATTAGTAAATTTGCCCTCTGTTTCTTTAGACTGCTGATAACTGGCCACAAATATTACTAGTTAGATATATGAAATATAATAAGTCCACTCTTAATTTTCCCAACTGAGTGAGCTAAAAATAATTTATATTTTTCTTTGAAATGCATTTTTGTACTCTTTATGAATATCTAAACCTCTGGAGAAGAGTGACAAAGTATTTGAATTTCACAGGGCGTCCCTTATGCAAACTAGATTGAGAAAGGGGAGTCAATAGGCTAGAGACATGTCAAAAAAAAACAGGTGAACGGAGGTTCTGTCCATAAACTTGAAAGTTATATTCTTGAATATGCTCTAAGTCTCAACTGACTTAAGATTATAACTCTGCTATTTGTCAGTTTTGGAGAAATCTCCCCCTTCACCTCTATGCCTCAGAGATTTGGAATCATGGAAAGAATAAAGAGTCTAAGAAGACTTGAATTCAAAATGGGGCTCTGCATCATAGTTCATGTGTATTTGGGGGCAAGACACAAGTTTCTTGGCCTCAGTTTCCTCATTTAGAATTGATGATCTCAAGAGTTGATAATAATATGATTCAATAACCAAACAAAATATAGAGAATATTATGAGATATACAATAGATAACTTTGACTACATTTAATTTTGAAAGTTTTGCACAAACAAAACCAATGCAACCAAGATTAGATGGGAAACAACAAAGTGGAGGGGGGAAAATGCTATATCAAGTATCTATTAACTGATACAACCATTTGTGAAAGAGAATTCTTTACTCTATTGTCTATCCTGAGTTAACACTAATTTAAGTACCCCTACTTAGAACCTCACTAGACTGAAGACATGTTAGCTCCCCCATACCCCCAAACCCTGTCTACTTTTGCATTGAATCAACAAAAGATTAAATACCCTGCTTAGTACTAGGTGAGAAGCTAATAAGGTACTTAGAGAATTCACATCCTTAGAAATTCAATCAAATCAGGAAACTATGAACCTGTTTTGATGAGAACTTAACCTTCAGAAGGTAAGAAGTTGATCCTACAGACACTGCCCCCTGGGCAGTTTTAGATAATTTGGAAACTGTGATTGGCCCCTGTAAAAGGGGAAGGGACAAGAAATCACCATAAAAAGCAAAACCCGAACTCCTTCAGGGAAGATTGTCTTTGAGAAGATAGTCTGAAGACTTTTTTTTGGAGATAGTCTTAGTCTTCAAAGGATTTTCACTGGAGACTACAGCTTGGATTGTGGGATCAGAGCTCAGCTTATACTTTGACTCTGATTCTTGTATTACTTTGTTGGGTGAGTAAAAGGCTGACCCCTTTCCTAGCTTCTGGAGAGACTAGCTTCCATCCTGGAGGAGGCTGAGTGGTTACTCACTACCAGCCTTCCTGGTTGAGGGCTAATTAATCTCTGCCTGGATTAAGCAGACCCAGAGCACCTACAAACATTTATGGTTTTTACTCATGTTTTTGTGTTCTTGGTTCAACAACTTATAAGGTGACATACTCCTGAAAGAAATGAACTGCATTTATAGTTTCTGCTTTGCTCAAATGCAAACGATAAGTCTGCAGGTTCTCCAAAAAGCAAATAAATTAGTAGAATCATTTTCACTGAGGCACTTGACCACCTAGTCTTTCAGTGCTCACAGTGTACATATCCAATGGACCACCACAAATATAATTGCAGCCTGTGCATCAAATATGTTGAAAAGGATTAAGCAGGAGAGAAATTGTTCAAAGAACTTGACAGAGTCCTCCAAACTAAACCATTATCTACCTTGATATTTGGTGACTTTCACTGTGTAGTCAATCCAAGGGAAGATGACAATGACTGTTGGATAATATAGTCCAGGACAAATAAATAAAACAGGTCAAAAGCATGTAGACTACTCTAGAGCCTCATTCCTATAAATCATAAATCCTTTCTCCTCCAAGAGGATTGAAAGGGTTGGACATATTTGGCTTAATGCACTACATACTTAAAAAGACAAACAAAAAATTATATATGTATGTATATATATAATTTTATAATATATTTTATAATATTTTATATACTATATATAGGTACACACACACACACAAAACAAAAAGGAAGTAATTAGTTATAGATATAGTAATCCTTTTAGTATCAGATGACTTTCTGCAAACAGGTCATAAACTGGAGGCTTTTTCTTGAGCCAATGCCTTATTTTGACTTTTTCATTTTTTTACTATTGTGATTAAAATGTGTAAATGAAGAAGTTTATTTACTATTTTGATTAAAATGTGTAAATGAAGAAAGTTTAAGAGGGTCAGTCCCCTGCAACATGCAATATTTCATAGCATGTTCAGAAACTCCAAATTCAACCCTTACTTTGAATATTTTTTTCTTGGGCAGGAAAAACCTTTTTTATTAAGGGTAGTTTATTGTAATCCTTTCTGCTTGCAATTTGTCAATAATCTCATAGTTTTCATATTAAAAATTCAATAATTTTTCCCCTTTTCTAAGTTTTGTAAGAAACTGAGACAATGTCTACCTTCTTTATCTAGCTCCCAAATAATGGCATCTACTTCTCAGTTTATTCTGAGGATGACTATTAGTACTTGAATTGGACAGTTTAAGTACCCTTAGATAGTTGCAACTTCCCTATGATTTATATAGGATTATGTCCTTATGATCATTATAAGAACCTTCAAATCATAAAATTCTCCCTTAAAAACTAATTATAAGTTCAAAAAAGGGTGTCTGTGAGCTCAGCCATATGTACTCAGGCCAAATAACCCTCCTAAATCATCAGAGATGACTGAAAAGTGACAAATTACATTAAAAGCAGAGCTTTTTCCTCTCTATATTAACAAGAATAAGAACAATTCAGTCTCACGTTGCATTGCTTTATCTTGCAACCCTCTCAAGAATTCTGATACCTGTATCTATATATCAAAGGTTAATGTAAGACCAAGAACTCTACACATCAGGAGAAACTAGGAGCATCCTAAAGAGCCCTGGAAATTTCAGTGATCCCTGCACTTCCTATCTATCTGAGATTGGGCCAGCTATTCTGTATACCTTATTAAGTCCCAGGGGAATATAGATGATTCTGCATTGAGTTTTGCTTTCCTCTTTTAGTGGCATAGCAGCTAACCTTACCACTTAACTACCCAGTTAGAGAGCAAATATTCTGGGATGGCTACATATCAGGGAATCAGTGAGAAAACCTGATCACCTCTCTAGCCTTAAAATTAGCCCCTCAAACATAAGACAATTTGTTAAAGGGAAAATTAAACAAAATTAGAAGAATCAATTTAAAATGATACTTAATGTGATTCAGGAAGATATAGCCCAACCTGTTTAAATAAGGTGGTAAACTCATAAAAATAGGAAATGGAAAAAAATGACATCAACTCTGATTGTTCTGATTTATTTGTCAAAATTATGGATACAAAATAGCATAAAAAGAAAATGAGCCCAGATAAACAAGGGAAGCAAAGGACAACAATGGTTTCAGGTTCAAGTTCACTTTTTTCCCTTAAAATCCTTACTTTCTGTCTTAGTGTTATTTCTAAGATAGAAGAGTGGCAAGGGTCAGGTAAGTGAGGTTAAATGACTTGCCTAGGGTCACACAGCTAGAATATGCTTGAGGCCAGATTTAAACCCAGGCTCTTTCTAACTCCAAACTCAGCACTCTATCCACTGTGCTATCTAACTGCCCCTACAAGTTCATTTGTAAAACATTATTTTAAAGCAGCTGATGGAAAATAATAGGGAGCATCACTTCATGAAACAGTGAAAAGCAGTCGAGTTAAAGATTTAGAACCAGAAGGCACTTTAAAAGCCAGTGAATCATTTTATAGAAGAAACTAAAGCAGAATTACACAAAGTCACACAGCCAATGAGGGTCTGAAAATAATCCACAATCCAGTCTTCCTGACTCCAATTCCAGCACTCAATCTATTATAATTCCTAATTGAGGCTGTAGAAAGCTTGGAGTGAGATGTAGCTAAGCTACATTATCTTGAGAACTCTTATAGAAGAAACTTTGGAGGCCAAATAAGGCAAATGGACTGTGAAGGTACTGTTAAAGTATCTTTAGTGATGTAGTCTTAAAGGTGCCAGTGTTGGAACCACTGCTTCAGTACTCAATATTCTATGAAAGGAAGTGACTGAAAAAATATGAAACAGCTATGAAAACACAATCATAGAGAATAATTGAAATCTAGAGCCATATGGAAACTTATACATTATTTTAGAGATTAGCTCCCCATACCTCTGAATACTGCTAGAGGAAGTCACCAAACTATGCTGACTGAGTCCACTACAAACTCCACTCATTTTTCATCTCCATTGCTTTTTGCTCCTACAAGACAATCCCCTTTTACTCCAGTTGACTTTTGATTACATTCGCCAGAGCTACTGGTCCAAACCTTCCCTTTTCTCCAAACCATCTCTTGGTATTCAAGATCTTCTTATCGAGGACTCAGCCTGCTTTTCTTTCTAAAAAATATTTAAATCAATGTCCTATTAAAAATTTTAAAGAAAATTGTTGTCCCTTCTGGATAACAGCCCCTACTTTCTACAGCGAAAACATTTCTTATAACAAAAAAGCATAATTAAGCCAAATAAACAAGCCTAGTGGTCATATCCTACAAAGTCCACCTTATTTCACATTTCTAATCTACCTTCTACTTCTCTGTTGGTAGGAAGAAGGAATATTATACCATAAGGTCCTCTGGTCAATACTAGTCAATTGCTTGAATAGAATTCCAATGCTTTTAAGTATTGTTTTCCCATATATTATTGTGACTGTTGTATGAATAAATGGTTCTAGTTCTGCTTACTTTATAATGAATTCATTTTTTTAACTCTTACCTTCTGTCTTAGAAACAATACTACATATTGGTCCTAAGGCAGAAAAGCAATAAGGGCTAGACAAAGAAGGTTACATGCCTTGCCCAGGATCACACAGCTAGAAAGTGTCTGAAGCTAGACTTGAACCCTGGACCTCTCCTCTTCATGCCTGGCTCTCTAAACACTGAGTCACCTAGACACCCACCAAATTAGTTTTTATAAGCTCTTCCAAGTTCGTCTGATTTCTGCAACATTATTTTTTCTTACAGTTATAACTGCATTTGAAAACCAGTTCACTTGAGCATACCCATATTAAGGGCTATTCAGGTTTTTTCCCATTTTTTTGCTATTTGAAAAGTGCTACTATAAATTGTTTTATATGTAGAACCTGTCCCACTCTTTTTGACCCCCTTGGTATATGTCTAGTAGTTGTAATAGATAGAAATTGAACTTAAAATCAAGAAGACCTAGGTAAAAATCCTGTAGTTAGCACTTAATAAAATAATAATAACAATAATAGCTAGCTTGTGTATAGGACTTCAAGATTTGGAACACATTATATATATAAAATGTGTTATATATGATATATATGGTAATAGCCATCATTTCTATAGAATTTTAAGGTTAGCAAGGCAGCTTATAAATAATATCATATATCCTCACAGAAACTCCATAAGGTAGTTGCCATTATTATCCCCATTTTACAAGTGAGGAAACTGAGTCTGAGAAAGGTTAAGTGATTTATCCAGGGTCACATAGCTGGTAAATATCTGAAATTGGAATTGAACTGAGGTCTTCTTGACTGCAAGTCCAACCCTCTATCCTTTATACCACCTAGCTGCCTTTTAATTAATATATGACTATGGAAAGACTATTTAACCTCTCGGAGTCCCAGGTTCTCATCTATAAAATGGGGATAATAATACTTGTGATGCCTATCTCATAGGGCAATATGCATAATGTGTTTTGCAGAGTTTTGTTACATCATCATCATTATGATTAGTCATTTAATCATATTCTGCCTTGTAACAACCCTCCTTCTACTAATCTTGCATTATTGCCTGCCTTTATCATTTGCTATTTATAATAACAGTCTAAACTTGGGGAAAATGCCTATGTTACTGGATATCACCTGGGCAATTGTCCCTCTAGACTCAAAATACAATCACTTTTTCTCTCAGTTCAAATAGTGAAAGAACTCCACCTTGGTCAACATCAAAAACCATAAAGCAAAATTTTTTGTCTTTCAACCAAGGGTCCCCTGAAACATGCTGATAGTCCACAGGCTGTCTCTTTAAAGTCTATATGAATGTCACAATTTTCATCAAAGGCATTAAACAAACCTTAGTTCAGAGATAAATGAATAGGTTGGAAAACCATAGGGCCAAAAGTGTCCATATCAAAACAGTCAATCTTAGATTAAGCCACTAGCAGACAATGCTATTTTTCACCCTCAATGGTGTCTAATTCTTCCAAATGCATGAATACAGCTAGAGTTGGTAGAAAATAAGAATATCATATGTGAAGGAAAAATACATTTCCAGGCAAAAGGTGATATCAATCAAACAATAAGCATTTATTTAGCAGCCCTATGTGCCAGGCACCAGGATCCTAAAGGCAAAAATAAAATAATCCCTAACCTCAAGGAGCTTATATTTAATATAAATATTATATTTATAGATAAAACACACAAGTCTAAGTATCTACAGAATATATGCAGAGTAGATATAAGATGATTGTCAAGGGAAGACACAGGTAGCTAGTCAAACAAGGAAAGAACTCACATAGAAGGTGATGATTGAGCTGAAATTTAAAGGAAATCAATAGTTTCAAAAAGAGAAAGGTGAGGAAGAAGTCTATTTTGGAGAATGCAGAAAGCCATCAAAAAAAGACTTGTGAAGTATCAGGGATAAGGACAGTTTGATGGATTTTGTAAGGATGGGATTTGTGCAAGGGGGATGGGACAAAAGGAGCCAGAGAAAAACTTTAGTGAAAAAAACTTTTGAACTTTGCAAAAATGAACAATTTCACAAAGAAGAGGACAGAAGGAAATGGTTTACATAAGACTATGGTGTGGCGATAGCACAAAAATACAAATTAACCTCACACTTTAGGGGAAATGCAAACACAGTATATAGCATCAAGATACAAGAGAAATCTACAGAAAACTTGAAGAAAATTGACAACTTTGAAAACAAGAGTGAGGATTTTGCATGCATAGTACATAAAGAGAACACAAAACACAACACAAAACTGATATCTAGTCTAGACCTTGTGTAAATAAGCAAGTGTCTGAAGATTGTGTAAATACAAATTGTATATATGTCTATAATGTAAATAGTTGCAAGTTCCATAAGATTTTAACCACATAAGAAGATCAAGCAATTTTCTTGTCTGGTTAACATCGATATGCAGGACTAATGCTTGTACAATTGTATAATAGTGTAAATAATGTAAATTTTATACATACCTGTAACATAGGTTGGAAAAGTAGAGTAGAATTGTAAATGATAGTCCCTAACTATGTAGATACCATAGCATACTAACAATTTAGCAGATAATTTGGACATTAGACATAGGGAAAGTGCAGAAAGGGCTAGGGAAGTTCAAAAAATTTTAGCGAGCTAGTGCAGGGAAGGCATAAGAATAAAATATATGTGTTGTTGGATAGATAACTAAGAATACTAACATACTAAAATAGATTCTCAATATAAAAATTAACATTTCATTAAAAACATAGGTAGCTTAAACATAATTTGATAACAGCTAGAAATAATTAGATAATTGTACTGCATTACTTGATATATATATATATATACATTAAAAGTAGAAACAAGTTAAAATTCTGTTAAAATCATAGATGAGTTAAATAATAACTTAGAAGAGTTTAAGGATAAGAAACTTGTTATACTGTAAACTTAGACATTATGTTCAATGGAAAAACTTTTCTTATCACAAAATTGTTTTACACCCTGTAAATATTGTTATATAAATTGCAACCTTCATCCCCCTACAAATCTCTCCAAAACCCATCTTAGAATAGGAATAGATAGATAATTAGTATAGTGATAAGACAAGATGAGGATTTATTATTTTGGAGGGAGGGGGAACATAATATAGGAATAGGAAATAGTGATGCATGAATTAAGTGGAAAAAGTCTGACCACACAAAACCAGGATTCCGTAAGGATGGGATTTATGCAAGGGGGATGGGACAAAGGAGCCAGAGTAGGGAGCTGCTGACAGTTGCTGACAGCTGAGAATTCTGGGAATTTCTCAGAGGAAAGAGGAGAAGAGAGGTTCAGGTGAAGGACTGGAAGGAGAGAGGAGGACATCCCAGCTCAAATCCAGTCTTGAGGACTTCCTGAGGATCTTCTTTTGGAAACTGAAGCCCTGATTCCCTGATCATTCCATGGCATCTCACCCATCAAGACTTGAACTGTCAAGTCAGATAAGTTTGGACTTCATTTTGAGAGTGATGTCTTAGTCTCCTTCACCCATTCCAAACTTTGCAGAAAGACCCTTTTTCAGTCAAACCTTACAATTATAGGAAAGGACAAAAATAGAGAAACAGAAGGAAAAGGAGCAAGGGGAAGAGCTTTGGTGTGGGAACCCCAAAGGTTCCCACCCAACTGACAGACCCCATAGAAACAGAGAAGAGAGCACCCCAAAATCCCTCTACCCTTCACCCCTTTCCCCAATTCCTGAATTGCAAATAATAAAAACCATTCATCAGTCAGATAGCATTCCAGAGTGCCTGAGAGACAACAAGGGAGGAGGAAACCACAGCTTGGTCTGGCTGCCTCCATCTTAAAGCTGGACTACCCACTGTGAAATTAACTGATAGGGGGAGGTTTGTGTGAACCCCGTCCTTATTCAGAATTGAATTAGGTACCACATACCTCATCTTATAGGGAAGACTTGCCTCCAACTCCTGTGGGGAGGCATGATAATCCAGGTCACTCAGTTTCAGGGTGACACCCCCTTAAAGTTTCCCAGTGTATATTTGGCCCCAGGGGAGTGCTGGAAGAGAGACTTTCCAAATACAGACTCTCTCTCTCTCTTCTATCAAACATTGGTTACTGGCTCCCTTTATTGTTACAGTTTCTACTGGAAGCTTACCTATGTTTTCAAATGTCATAGATGTCAGCTGGTTTTGATAAACTATTTTTTAAGCTTTGTTACAAAAGAATCCTATTGGGTAGTGTAAGAATTTAAATTTAGGTTTTTATGCTAATATGAAAGTTCTACAGTAATATTATGGTCCCTGATTTAAAAATATTACAGCTTAAGTCAAAATGACTTTAGGAGCCTTATTTACAAAGAGGTGGAAAGAGTAAAAGTGGAAAAATGTAGAGAAAGAGACAGAAAGTACTGCCTAGCTACAAATACCCTGAGTTTAATCCTAATGTGAATCTGAAAGCTAATGTCACTAAAATTCAAAGTTCTAATTAGGAAACCGAAATCCAAAGAGCCAAGAGACACTGAAAAATCTGCCAAGAACCTTTAGGGCATAGGATACTAAGACCGCCAAAGGGTGTGTACCATCAAAGCACCAAAAAGCAGAGAGGGTCTCCTCACCAAAGAACCAAGGAAGGCATCACTACACTCACCACAACAGGATCCAAGGGAAGAGTCTCCTCCTCCAGTCTGGTTCACCTATGCAGAGTGAATGCATCAGTCCTCTGGCTATCCTTTCTAAAGCAGTTTTCTCAATGTCACTTCCTATTGCTCCTCCCCTTTACAGGAACCAATAACAGTCTTTCAATTTGCCTACCACTGCCTGGTGGGTTGGGGGTGAGGGGGCCTCTGGAGTTGTCATCCACTGTAGCAAGTGACTTATGAACTCTCATACTTAGTGACTGTTAAGGTACTAAGTAGGGATACTTAAGTAGGGGTACTTAAGGTTTTGATTGATTAACTTAAAAGTTGCTGATTGATAGACAAAGAGAGTTTGATTCACTCTTCACAATTCCCCCCTGTGATTCTTTGGGAGACTAGTCTCCTTAATGAATCATTTATATAAACAGCCTATATCTATAAAGTTCTAGCTAAAGGTGCACACATTATTGCACTTTCTAAGAGGAAATTACAATAGTTAGAGATAAGAAGGAAATAAAAGAGAGAGAGTAAAACCAATGTTTGCTAGGTACATTGACAAAAAGCCAATTAGGAAGCAATCCCCTTTGGCATAAGAGTTTACATTCAGAATAAATGATATGTTCAACCCCCTTCAGTTTAATTAATTACATCCCAAAGTTCATTCTGGATCTTATTTTCCTGAAATTTCTCTCAAAAAATTTTTTTAATCTTGGATTTTACAAAAAGTATACAGTAGGAGAAGGTAGAAGAGACATATTCAGAAAATAATGTTATTTAAACAAAAGATATCAGTTTTTTAAAAAAGAAATAAAGTCCCTTTAGAAGCTCATGACAAGTAGTCATCCAGGCTCCAGTGGAAGAAGCTTATCAAAATCCACAAATAACATAGAGAAGGAAGTAAAGAGAATAAATGGGATGGGAAAAAGAGCTCAATGGAGAAAATAAATCTATGCCAATCATGGGAATATGGAAGGTGAGGGAACAGGATAAGGTGAAAGGCATATAGAAGTGGGATCTAGTGAGAAAGGCCATGGAACAAGCAGAAATGGGGCATCCTAGCTATGGTTACAGGGGATGCATCATAAAATGTCCACAAACTGACAGAAGAAGCTATTAAGAGAAAACTTAAAAGAGAACAAGGGAATAAAGAAATATGACAAATAATTGGAAGGGCAGTGAATTGAAGGAAGTACAACAAAGTAGTCAAAGCAAGTATGAGAGAGAAATCAGTAGGGAAAGTCCACAGAGGGTGAGGTAAACAAGCAGTCAGCTGTGACAGAGAGAAGAGACAATGAAGAAACATAATAATATATAATGCTATTTCAAAACAACAGCTGGGAATAGGGAATTGATAGTGAAGCGATAAATATTAGCAATGAGGGAACTAAATACCATTAAAATGCACAATAGTTAATAACAATGAAGCCAAAGTCTGGAAGCAATTAATAAATTAATAAACAGTTACACAAAATATAAAATGGATGAAGAGAAAGGTGAGATTATATAAATGACAGTCAACTAAGGGGAAGGGCAGGAGGTTCATTGAAGAGAGATGAGATGAAGATGGTTCAGCTGAGCTTCAGAGGAAGAATCAGTTATTTCTGAGACCTTATAGAAAAATCTGGCCAATATAAGGGGCAATACTGTGTAGGTAAACAACCAAAGGACAGCCCCAGGCCCCCCTGAGCCCTGGCCAGATAGTGTCATTTTTTTTATTTCAAACCTATTTAGAATATTTGTGCAAATATCTTAGTCATAGAATCTTGCAGTCTCAAAGAACTTTAGACATTTTGTTCAACCTTGACAAAGAGTCATCCAGCTTCTATTTGAAGACCCCAAGTGATAAGGAATTCACTAGCAATGAGGCATTTCATTTCATTTTTGGACTTCTTACATCGATCCAAAATCTGCTCCACCATACCAAGCACACCATTCCCATTCCCATCCCCATCCCTTCACCCCTATTGTTTCCCTTTATGGATTTGCCTCTCTTAGGATCATTACTATTAGAGTTATACAGGTCCTTAGAGATCCCTTTCTTTGATTTTGTTTTACAGAAGAAGAAACCAAGTCCCAGAAAGGATTCAAATAACTTTCTCAAGTTTATAGAGCAGATAATGAGTATCCAGGACCCATTGTCCCTCTCTTGGATCACCTTAAGGCAAGAATTACAGATTCCTACAGAAAGGTATGGAGAGGGACAAAATTCCAGATATGTACACTTATCTCCCCTGGAACTAATCTATACATTTTATACATGCCTGATCAGTGTGTGTGTTTTCTTACATAGGTAAGAAAACAACTAAAAAAATATAAAAATAAATCCAAAAGGGGAAGAACACCTAGAGTAAAGAAATTGGTTTCTAAATAGTCATCTTTCTCCTTTCTCCCAAGAAATTTTCTTCTTCCAATTTTTAGTCAAGTACCACTTATTGCACACTATCTTTTCTTACAGTCCTTTGTGAACATTTTATGTCCCCTGCTGAGTTATGTTTTCTGAGGGTAGGAGTAATATTATTTATATTTGTATTTCTTCCATTGCCTTACATCAGTGGTTCTTGTAATTTTTTAAGTCTCAGGTCCCTTCTACTCTCTTAAAATTACTGAGGACTCCACACAAAGAACTTCTATTTATAATTCATTTTAAAATAACAATAATAAATATCAACAAAAGATCTTTAGTGAAAACAAAATTTTTCAAGACAAAAAATTAGTGAAATAAGTGGCATTGTTTTATATTTTTTAAAAGTCTTTTTAAATTTCTGTCTTAGAAGACAAATAAATTCTCAAATTTATCCTGTATTAAATGTGATATGTAGTTTTGATCAAAATATAGTAAGAAAATCTAGCCTCACACAAGTATATAGTTGAGAAAAGAAGGAGTATTTTAACAGGTAAACAAAGTCTTAGCATTATTATGAAAATAGTTTAGATCTAGTGAACCACTGAAAGATCACGAGAGACCTAAGGACCATACTTTGAGAACTATTGCTTTACACAGTAGGAGACCTTCCTTCTCCAGCAGATTATTCTCCCTGACATCCCCCTCTCTCTAATCTTTGATTTCTATCTACTGTTTTATTCCCTGACACTTTACATACATATACAAGTTTTCTCTATCCTTAAAAATATTCACTAAATCCCACTAACTCTGTTCCCTATCAGATCACTCCTACTCATCTCTTTCACTAAGTTATCATCCATATCATCCAACCTAACTGGGAGTATACTACAAGGTTTTATTCTTCTCTCCCTATACTTTCTTCTCTCTCTACCATCTCATTTGGTCATCTCATCAGTTCCCATGGCTTCAATTTCACTCTCTAAAGCAGATGACTTTCAGATCTATGGATCCAGTCCCAGACTCTTTCCTGGGCTCAATTTTCACATCACCAACTGCCTATTAGAAATTTCAGTCCGAATATTATAAAAGCATCTCAAACTAATTAAGTCCAAAAACAGAACTCATTATTCTTCCTTTCAAACTCTTCCCTCTTCCAAACTTCCCTATTACTCTCAAGAGCACTATCACCCTTCAGGTCACACAGATTCATAAACTCAGTGTCATACTTGACTTCTCACTTTCACTCACTCCACAGCCACATATCTAATCAACTGTTAAATCTTATCCTTCTATTTTCCCAGCATCTTTCCTGTATATCCTTTTCTCTCCACTGATAATGCTACCACTCTAGTTCACCCCTTTATCACCTCTCCTCTGGACTATTAAAATACTCTCCCAATATTGGTCCACTGACTCAAGTTTCTTTTCACTACAATTTCAGCCTCCACACAACTGGCAAAAGAGTTTTCCCAATGTTTACGTATGATCATATCACCTTTTCACTCAATAAACACCAGTAGATCACTATTCTCTTGAGGATTAAATATAAATTCTGCCATTTGTCATTTCAAGCTTTTCACAATCCAGCCTCTTTGGTTTTCCAATTTTCTTACATGTTGCTTTCCTTTCAAGGTTCTCAGATCTTGCCATACTTATCTACCCACTGTTCTTCCCTCTCTTCAACTATTGTTTCTATATACACAGGTGCTCATGCACACGTGTAAACATACAACAACAACAATCTATCTCAGTGCCTTTGCTCTTACTTTCTTCTAATCCTGGAATATACTTCCTCTTCATTTCCACCTATTGGAATCTTGTTTCCTTTAAGACTTTGCTCAAGTGTCACCTTTTACAGGAAGCCATTCCTGAGACCATTCTGCACATGCCCCCAGATTTAGACACTCATCGGCCAATTCCAAACCCCCAAGTCCACACTTTCAAGTAGATGACAAAATAAAGGTAGGTCCAAAGAGGTCAATGACTTATATAAAGGGATAGATAGGATTTGAACCCAACTCTAAATCTAGTGACACTTTTATGACACCCATCAAAGGGAGATGGGGAAATGTGACAGGTTGCAAATGGAAACAGATTCAAGCAATATTTCAGTTGTTCTAAAAGACTTCTCAGAGAGACAGATGTTATCAGTATCTTGTTTCTCATGGTGCAGTGAAGAAAATACTGAACCTAGAGTCAGAAAACCTGGGTTTGAATCCCAATTCTTCTGCTATTTACTAGTTGAGTGTCTTTGGGCAAATTGATTCACTTCTCCTTGCAAAAGGAACTTCACTCTCATCTTCCTGAGTTCAAATCTGACCTGAGATACTTATTAGCTGTAAGAGACTGAACAAATCATTTAACCATTTGCCTCAGTTTCTTCATCTATAAAATGAGCTAAAGAAGAACATGGCAAACCATTTCAGAATCTTTGCCAAGAAAACCCCAAAGAGTTGCATGAAAAGTAGTAGAAAACTGAAAAACAAGTGAACAACAACTATATGCCTAGAATTCTTTTACTCTTTGTCTCTGATTCTTGACTTTCATGGTTTTCTTCAAGTCCTGGCTATCTTCTGCAAGAAGTCTTCCCACCAATGTCCCTCAACTGGAGAATGGCTGAACAAATTGTGATATATGATGGTGATGGAATATTATTGTGCCATAAGGAATTGATGAACTGGATGATTCCAGAAAGAATTGGAAAGACCTAGGTCAGTGATTCCCAAAGTGGGCGCCACCGCCACCTGGTGGGTGCTACAGCAATCCAGGGTGGCGGTGATGGCCACACTTTTTTTTGTATTACATTCTATTCTGAGTTCAATAAATAGTTTCATAATTTCCAGAGGGTGCTAAGTAATATTTTTTCTGGAAAGGGGGCAGTAGGCCAAAAAAGTTTGGGAACCACTGACCTAGGTGAAATATGCAGAGTGAAATAAGCAGAAGCAGAAGAAAATTATACACAGTAACTAAAATATTGTGTAACGATGAAATGTGATAGACTTTGCTAGTAACAGCAATATGATGATCAAGGTCAAATCTGAGGGACTTATGAAAAAGAATGGTCTCCACTTCCAAAGAAGGAACTGTTGGAATAGAAATGCAGATGAAAACACGATTTATCACTTGTTTATTTGGGTGTCTGTATGTGGGGGGTTGGTTTTATAAGATTATTCACTTACATAAATGAATAATGGAAATATGTTTTACGTGATAATACATGTAAAACCCAGATTGAATTGCTTGTCAAATCCCAGAGGAGGGAGGGAAGAAGGTAGGGAGATAATATGAATCATATAACTTTGGAAAACTTATGTGGAAATTTGTTATTAAAATTTTTAAAAATTTTTAAAAGAAGTCTTCCCACCCCCTCCTAACGCTAATGTCTCTCTTCTGTTGATTCTTTCCAATTTGTGCTGAACATAGCTTATTTATACATCTGCATGATGTCTCCCCCATTTGACTAGAAGCAACTTGAGGGAAAGGCCACCTTTTGCCTTTCTTTGCATTTTCAGCACTAAGCATAGTACCTGGTCCATAGAGGATGCTTAATAAATCCTTTTTGGCTTGCTTACTGCCTTCTCCAGGCTTTGGTTAATCTATAATATCAGAGGTCTAGATGATCTCTCCAGTCCTGGTTTCCAGCTCTAAATCTAGGATCTAACAAAGAAGAAAGAAATAGAAAACAAACTGAAACCTTACAGGGATAACTGATACCATGCTGCTTTTCTTTTGCTAGGAGATGAAATGAAATCATGCCCCACATGCAATTAAAATCTTGGATACTTTTGCTGCCCCCAAAGTCAAGGCTTTCTAATTTTCCTGCATGGGGCATATAGTATTTAAAATACCATCAATTATATTCCATAGCTATATGCTAACTAATGTTGTTTCCCTTGATCTAGGGCCTCACACATGGGCTCTCTTCTTCCAGGCCATAGGGAAAGACAAAAGGAATGAGTTAAGGCTCAGTCATTCTAACTTCAGCAACTTAAGGATGATTGAAAGCTCCAGTTTCCCATTCCAGAGCAAGGCTTTGTTCCAATCTCACCACATTCTATCTACTGCATGGAATTAAACACTAGGCATTGATCATGCTATACAGACGATAATAATAATTAACATCCATTTTGGAGGCAGCTAATAGACATATTAGGTGACCTTTTCATTTGAGAGTCTAAATTATTAGTTATTGGATTAGCAATTTGTTTTTACTAGCTCAGACATGAATTACATTGATTCTAACTACATAAAGTTTAGCATGATTGGCACTCAACATTGTCTTCTTTTACATCCGGTTTTTGTGCCCTTATGTGACACTCCTAGGTGCGAGCAAGTGAAATACATTTTTATCTTTTTAAATAGAAAACCCTATTTAACAAAATGCCATCATGAAATTTTTCCTGGAACAATAATAATTTAGCAATTGGAGAAAAACAGATACACTTTGGTGTAGAAGGGGTTGGTCACTGGTAAAGGATAACAATGTATAAAAATAATATTTGTAAGAAAAACAGAAAGAGGAGTTATCTGATATCAAACCACTTTTAATCTACCTCCTTGGTGGATTTAGGACTGAGAGATTTTACTGATCCTCTAATCAATTTTCAAACTAAAAAAAAAACCCAGTTTTCAAAACTAGGCCAGAGGAACACAACTTCTGACTGGTCCTACCCAATGTGGAGTTTGCAAAGGGTTTTATACGTGTGCAACCTAAATATGGGCTCAAGACTATTCTTTCAATGTCTGCTGGCACCATCTTGGGGGTCCTAAGTCAAGCCGTTGTTCCTCTCTCAGGGTTCTAGAAGTAAAATTAGAGTCTTTTCTCTAATGCTAATGTTTCCCCCTCCATATTAATCATCAGCAATTAATAGACAAATATCATTTGTTAAGGTCACTTAGTATCTCCCCAGCATCATTTAACCAGTTGAAATCTCCTCAATATCATTGATAAGTAATTAACATCATTTAGTTCTCACAAAGGGACATTTACTTAGAAGATAGCCCAATAGGTACCCTAGAAGGCATCTTAGACAAGTGAAAAATGACTGAGCAAACGGCAAAATATGACTATAATGGAATATTGCTGATCAAAAAGATTGTTTCAGAGAATCCTGGTGTGAAAGGACCAGTGTCTATGAGAATACTCCCCCATATAATCACATTATTCATTTTTACAAGAATTTATACACATTATCTAGAAAACATCCTCTGAAAACAACTATAGGTAATAAATAGGTAAAATATAGGTAAAATAAGTAAAAAATAGGTAAAAATGAATGTTTCTATAGCGCTTACTATGTACCAGGCACTCTTCTAAGTGCTTCATAATTATTATCTTATTTGATCTTTACAATAATCTAATAAAGTAGGTGCCATTTTATTCCCATTCTACATATAGGGAAACTGAGGCAAATGGATACTAAATAACTTATCCAGTTACACAATTGTCGAAGGCCAGATTTGAACTCAGGTCTTCTTGATTCCAAGCCCAAGGTTCTATCTGCTATGCCACCAAGGCACTGGAAGAAAAGTCACGAGACTTTGACACTTGTCCTGTCCCGGCTATTGACTTAATTACTGCAGTGGGCAAGTAGTCTTTACTTAAATTACTTAATCATTTTGGATTAGGAATAAGGATATCCTGGAACCAGCTCAGTGTCTTTTCTGAATGCCAATTTTTAAATTTTCAGTGTGAGTATTTATGCCTCAGAAATCAGCAAATCAGGGCCAGAATTATCACTTTATTGTTGGCTTAGCCTTAAGAAAGTGATGAAGAAAATAATAACAATACAGATTAAACTTTAAAGTGTGTCATGGGTATCATTTTTTTTCAGAGAGCCAATTGTTAAGCATTAACTAATATTCCTCTGCCTAGAGAAAGACCATAGAGAGTACCTAATGTCATTCTTCTACCTACCACACTCCTGCTTTCATTTTATACATGAAGAAATTGATACTGATAGACCTACAATCACTTTCCCAAAGTTTTAATTTGTTGTAGGAAAATACAGATTAGAACCAAATTGGTCTCATTCCTCTTCCACTGTTTTTCCCACTATCCCAAACTATCTTTTACTCCCAACTGCTCCACTCTGGTTTCTTTTTTATTCTTATTTTTTACTTCATACTTTCCTTTGATCATTAAAACATATGACTCATTTGTTTATTGGATGAGATGCTTAACTTTTTGAGTCAGTGACCCTTTTTTAGCAATCAAATGATACCTAAAGATCGTTTCTCAAATTATTTTATTAAAAGAATAAAATACTTAAGATTACAAAGGAAGACAATCAGATTCAATATAGCCATCAAAATAAATATTTTTAAGCAAGTTTGTGGACCCCAGGTTAAAAATTCCCTGTGCAATTACAGGATTTAGGGGTGGAAGGTACAAAGATTATCCTATCCAATGCTCCTATTTTACTAATGAGCAGTCCAATGCCTACCAACATAAATTGATTTGTCCAAAGTTACAACCAGTCATTACCAGATCTGATCCCTAATCTGACTTCAAATCCACTACTCTTTTCACTATACCATGCTGCCTTTATAAAAGGATAATGAATAGTCTTGCCCTACTTATATCACAGGGATATGAAGAATGAAAAGTTAATAAATGTGAAAAGTGCATTAAAAGCACTGTGTAAATGCAAGATACTAGTGTTATTATTATCAATACTCTATCACTATTAACATATAATAGCTATGTAAGTCAGAACCAGGGTTTTTAATTGAAGTCTTTCTGACTCCAGAGCCAACACGCTTTCCATTACACTATAATTTCTCATGTATTATGTTAGGGTTTAGTCAAATTATTGGAATTAATTTATTTGAGAAATTTTGTTGTTCAGTCATTTTTCAGTTGTTTCCAATTCTTCATAACCTCATTTGCCACCTAGTTGCTGCATTTGAAAAATAAAATTTAGCAAAGAATATATATATATTCTTGAATCCATATTAAAAAACTAATTGTATTATTATTATATTTTAGCATACATTTCAAAAGCCCAAACACTATTGTTTATTATTTAATAGAACGCTCCAATAAATTTCTTTCCTAAGACAACATGGTATTCAAGGGTTCTGAACTTGATACTGAAAGACCCAATTTAGATCCTGGTTTTACCAGTTAATGTGACTTTGAACTCACATCTCAGGTCCTGTTTCCTCATCTGTAAAATGTGAGTACTACCCTAGATTAGAGTCTTTTCACCTCTAACTATTATGCTCAGTTCTATCATCCAGGCATGATGTTGATCCTCAGTTTTCTAAGACTATGTCAGAGGAACACAACTTCTGACTAGTTCTATCAATGTGGAAAGGTTCTGAGAACAAGTTCAATGATAGCCAGTGTCTAATGTCACAAATATATGAAGAAATGCTTATTCTACTAATCTAATCTCTCTTGTATGAATCATTAGTGTTTGGGAACACTGGGGAAAATATAGTAGAAAAAGAACTCACTTGGAAGTCAGAGAACCTGGACTGAAATCCAATATCTGGCCCAATTAACTGGAATCTTTGTGACCTTGAACAATTTGCTTTGCATCCTGAGTCCTTAGTTTCCTCACCTGTAAAAAGAACATGTTAGACTACATGACTTCTAAGATTCCTTATAGCTCTAAATCTATGACTTTAAATATTTGGGGTAAAAAAATTTTCACTTCTTCAGTTCAAACTGCCCTATACATATATGCTATATGTTAGATTCTCACATGAACAGAATCTGAATAAAAGGTAATGATGATCCAATTCTTTTTCCAGGGCATTTAATTCATTCTGCTTCTTATGAGGTAGTAAAAACTACTCCAGAATTTCCTTCTGCCTCTCCTCCCTTCTTCTTACACTGCCCCATTTCTTGACTCTCCCCAAGATTTCTTTTTCAATTTTTTAATTATAAACTTAGTAACCACCACCACCATCACCAAAAAAACCCAAACATTTAAATTAACAAATATGTAAAAATGTATATGCAAAATTACAAACTCCACATTGTTTATAATTTGTTTTAAATATAACAATTACATGTGTGCTAATATAATATTCTCTGCTTTTGAGATGTCTTTGGACAAATTTTATGTTGATATTTTTCTCTTGATTTTGTGACTTTTATGTAATAATACATATTCTTATTCTCTTTTTTCTCTATTCATCTCATCATATATTTCCCTTATTTTCTTCATATTTCCAATACTTGTCATTTTGAATAACATCCATTACATGCAAATATCAAAATCTATTCAGCCATTTTTCCCAATCATTGCATTTGTGTTATTTCCAGTTATTTTGTCATTACAAACAAAGCTTCCATGAATATTTTCATACATACACAGCTTTTTTTATTCTCTCAATGATGCCCTTAGGGCCTAATCCTAGTGATGAAATCTCTAGGTCAATGAGCAGGAACAGCTTTACAGCTCTTAATATATATTTCTATCTTGTTTTCTAAAAAACAATGCACAGATGCTCTAGCAATATAATGTTAGGCCTGTTTCTCCATGTTTTTTACCAGCATTTAATTTGGTCACTTTAACCCATCTGCTTCTCAGTTAACATACATTACCTGGACCATACATACCTAGATTGGTCCTTAAATAGCAGATACAATCTATGCCAGGACCATACTCTTTCCAAAACCAAGTCTTCCTGGTCATACGCAGTGGAACTTTTATTCCAACACCACAACCCCTTGGGAATGCAAGATTACCTCCATAGTATGATGAGTTTTAAAGTAAGACTTTTGCAGAATATTTTTGCTTTATAAACTATTATTGTCCCACTAGAAACTATGTTTGTATTATATGTGTGATCAGGCTTAGATCTACTACTAGTCTCATACAGGTGTGTGGGGACTTATCGGATATCTATCATATTTAAGATTCTATTCATCTCCTTAATGTCTTTATTATGCATTTTATTAGATTTGTCTAGTTCTGAGAGGAAAAAATTAAAATTCCTCCACTATTATTATTTTATTATCCATTTCCATCTGTACCTCATTTAGTTTTAACTTTTAAAATCTGTAACATATGACTCTTGGTGCATACAACTACAATGCTGATAATGCTTCATTATCCAGAGTATAATTACCCTTTTTATCCTTTCCAATTATATCCTTTTATAGCCCCAGAGATTAAGACTAATACTACTCCTGTCTTATCTGGATCATCTGTGGTATAGTATATTCTGTTCCAGCCCCTTACCTTTACTCTAAGTATGTATCTCTTTATTACTGTGTTTCTTGTAAACATCATGTAAATGTAAACATTATGTAAAAAAAATGTAAACATTATCAGGTCCTAGTTTTTTATCCTTTCTGCTATCCACTTTCTTCCCATGGTTGAATTCATTCCATTTGCACACAGTGTCATACATAATTATTAGCTGTGCATTTCCATCTATTCTGTTCCTCCTCATTGTTTGTCTCTTTCTTTTCTTTCTACTATATTTCTCCTTTGATGTACAATTTGCTTGACTAATACTTTTCCAATTACACTCCTTCCCCAAAGTCCTCCTTATCCTCTACCTTTGCCCTCCTAATTCCAAATTGGCCCCTCTTTCCAAAGATCTCTCCCTTGGTCTTTTCCCCCTTATCTTTAATATTTATTCTATCTGCTTTTCAAAAATTCCCTTCCTCATCCCCCAAACCATGTCCTCCTACTTCTTGATATGAGTTTGATCCTAAAAATCCCTCCTCTATCTTGTCCTCAGATAAGAAACCCCCAAGGGGATTCCCAGTCCCTCCCTTATCTTATCCCCCTTCCCTCCTGTTTCTTTGTATATTAAGAATATTCTTACGCTTTTAATTATGTATCTTGTTCTCTCTTTATCACAGGTCTAATGAAAGTAGGATTCTAGAATTACCAGCCCTCTATACATTCCTTCCCTTCTCTGTGACAGTTCTTCTACTCATTCCTCTTCCATATGAGATAGTCATTCCACCCTACTTCCTCCTGCTCTATTCCACTACCATTTTGGCTCATTCTATTACATTCCCATTGACTTTAAGTCTTCCATCCTTATACACCCCTTTGAAATACCCAGGCAATGATGCTATTCCCAAGGGCCATAGATAAAATTTTCCCATATAAGAATCAAACACTTTAATCTTTTGGACTGCTTATGATCAGTCTTTCATTGTCTTTGTTTCTTATAGATCAAATTTTCTGCTGACTTCTGAGTTTTCCTCCAGGAATAGTAGAATTTGCTAAATATCCATTTTTACCTGGTATAATTATGCTCATCTTTGACAGATATATTATTTTTGGTTGTAAGCCCAGTTCTTTTGCTCTGTGAAATGTTGTGTTCCATGTCCTATCTTCTTTTAGTGTTGTGGTGGATAAATCTTATATTATTCTTACTGAGGTTCTACAGCAGTGATTCCCAAAGTGGGCGCCACCACACCCTGGTGAGTGCTGTAGTGATCCAGGGGGGCAGTGATGGCCACAGGTGCATTTTTCTTTCCTATTAATTGCTATTAAAATTTTTTAAAAATTAATTTCCAGGGGGCTAAGTAATATTTTTTCTGAAAAGGGGGCAGTAGGCCAAAAAAAGTTTGGGAACCACTGTTCTACAGTATTAAAATTGGTTTTTTTCCCTTGTTTCTGGTAGTATTTCTCCTTAAACTGGAAGCTACCAAACTTAGCAATAAAGTTCCTATGCATTTTTATCTGTGGGTCTCTTTGAGATGATGATTGGTAGATTCTTTCAATTTCTATTTTACCCTTTGATTCTAGAATTTCTGGATGCTGTTTTTTGGTTGTTTTTTTTTTTTGATGATTTCTTGGAGTATGGTATCTAAACTCTTTTCTTAATCAGAACTTTATGAGAGTCCAACTACTCTTATATTTTCTCTCCTTGATCTATTTCCCAAATTAATTATTTTTGTGATGATATGTTTCATATTCTCTTCCATTATTTCATTCTTTTGATTTTGCTTAATTATTTCTTGTTGTTGTAGGACATCATTAGCTTCATCTTGTTCAGTTCCCATTCTTAATGCATTTTCTTCTTTAAGTTTCTGGATCTTTTTTTTTATTTCAGTGCTCTTCCATAATTTTCTTGATTTTTATTGCATTGCTTTTATTTTTCTAATTTTTCCTCAACCTCTCTCATTTGTCTTTTTAAAGCTCTTTCAATTGTTTTTGTTTGTTTTAGCTCATAGCCATCTTTTTGTAATTTTTTTTTTGCTGTTTTTGAAGTAGATATTTTTACTTCACTGCCCTCTGAGCTTGAACTGAGGTCTTCTCCATCCCCATCATAGCTATCAATAGTCAGGTTCTTTCTCCTTTCCTTGATCATTTTTATTTATTTATTTTTATTTTAATGGCCAAGCTAATAGACTTAATTATTGACTTTTTACTGGAGTAACAGAGTTCCTGTTTTGTTGGAATATGTTACTGCAAGTTTCAGTATTTTTTATATGTGTTTGTTTTTTTTCCTGGATCCTATTTAATTATTCTAGTTTTTATTGTCCAGGGTCAAATGTATACTCCAGCCTTCCATCAAACTCCAGGCTATGGTTGAACTCAGGTGCTCCAATCAAAGGTCTTGGGCAGTTCTGTTACTGCAACTGCCAAGCAGTCGACCTCCCATCAAAGCAACAGCAGACAGGGACACTACTGTCTTAGGAATGACCACAGCTGATGGACACTCAGCAGACCCTCAGCAATTGCACTCACCAGCAGGTGTTCCTTCTTCACTGACCCTCCCCCCCCACCACAATCTGGGACAGAGCAGGTTTTGGTCCTGTTTCTTCACACCTCCAAAGTCCCTCATTTATGAGCAGCAAGGTTTGAATTCCTGCCCTTAGGACCCAGTGCCTATAAATCATCCACTCATTCAATCCCCACCTATAGGCCTGCATAGCCTCCAGAGCCCAGGCAGAAGCAGACATAGCTGTGGATTCTAGTGGCAGGCAAACTCTGGGGCTCAGCAAACAAGATGAGGTTGACATTCCTGCTGTAGGGGTTGCCTTCTTGATTCTATCCAGTTCATTCTGTTCCTGCCCCCCAGAGCCTACAGAGATAGAACTGAGTCCAGGGAAGTCAGGCATCTTCCTATCTTCCCTCCAGATTCATCTATTTTTGCCACTTTGGGCATTGATTCTGAAGTTGTTTGTGAGGGTTATGGGTGGGTGAGGAAGCTTCATACTCTGTTCAGTCATCTTACAAAATTATATATCGCTTAGATTTAGGGAAAGGGTGAGGGGAAGAACCTCAGGATTCATTGGAGAAATGACAGGAAGAGGAAACTAACATTCCAGTCCTTCCATCTCCCATCTCAAACCAGGCCCATATCATTATTAAAGAGGTAAATAAATGCAATATTATCTTACTTTATCATAACATCTTCTGCCAGGAGCCATCAAACACACCCTGTCTGACATGGTCACAGGTAGGATCTGAGAACTGCAAAGCATTCCTCAGGGAGGATAGAAAACCTACTCAGATTCCCCCGTGTGACTCCTCTCTTACTAACACACTCTATTATTGAAATTATAATGATCAATAACACTTCTTCACCCCAGGAAATACAAAAGAACAATAAAGGCTGTTACTAGAGCCTTTACAGATTCCCAGGAAAGTCCCACCCTTACATCTATAATACAGACATTCCCCTAAAAATCACTTCATAATAATCTGGCAGATAGTGAGTTAATGTTAAAGATTTTAAACCCTCAACAAAACTGTACTTAGATTTTCCATTCTCATACACAGAAGTTTACGTAATGGGAAACCAGAAATGACAAACCTCCCTGATTCGGTACATTAACTTAGGAGGACAATGGATTAAAAATAGTGAAGTTGTTCCGTGAAAAGACTGGTATGTCCCACCTCACCTACCTTTGAAAAATATTGAAAGTTACTGGAGAATGAAAAGTCATTAGTAACAAAGTTAATGTATGACTTATCCATTATCTCCAAGAAAAGATATATGTTGAAAATGAAATTCCATGCCAACCATATGTGTAATCTTAAAAGTGTATAAAAATAAAGCCAGCCCATACCTGATTAGAGTAGCCTCTGTGATGCCTGGCTGAAACTCAGGTTGTCTCTCATTTTCTTTCTTCTTTCACCAACGCCTACTAAGAGTCACCTGGCCCTGAGTGGCTGGACCCCCACAATCTTCCTTATAGCATTTTTTTTCTTAATATCTAAAAGTACTCACTTAAGTCATTAATTCTTCTTGAAATATCCCTCGGTACTGGCAAGTGGGATGGGTATTCAATATTTCAATTTTCCAGTGGATTATAAGCTCATTGAATACTTCTTTTATCAATGCAGACTAAAGTTCATTCCAGCCTCCTCATCCTGTGAGATTCTTGACCATATCTTCCCATTGATATTCTATGTGAAAGAGGAGCTATTCAACAAGAAGTCTTCTTCTAGATCTTTCAATATTTCACATGCAGCAAAAGTTTTGAATCTTTGCCCTTCCTCCTTTTGAATCATCTGGTATTAGTCCAGAGAACAGCCACTGGTTCCTCATTCTCTCTGTCCTTTCTTCAAGAAGAAGCCTAGAGTAATTTGGCATAAACTGGCACCACTGTCCCAAAGGAAAATAAAAAAAGAAGAAAAGCAAAAGAAACTGAAATTTTTTCTATTATTAAGGACCCTGGGTTGGGAAAGAAAAGGAACTAATTCTAACTAAGCATGAAACGTTGTCAGGGCAATGAAGCTATCTCAGGTCAGTCAGGAATGGAAAACAGAGGCTGGGTCACACAGGGCAACTAGGAAGTTTTCTCAGTTTTCTGAAAATGACCTGTTGTATAGAATAGTACTGTGGTACACTTTCTAGCCTCAGTGTAAATAAACAGTTAATTTTAAATAATTAAGGAGCATTCTGGCCCAGGAGAGTAACAAGTCTTTAAGACTATCCAACTCTTTAAGAAATTTGGATTCTTGAATTAACTAGACCAATTCTTAGGGTGGAAGGTAGTGACAACAGTAAGAAAGAGCAGCTAAGTCAGTAAGAATCAGAGGACTATGGCAGATGGTGGATAACTTCTGAGAGTATTAAGTAGACACAAATTGATTAGAAATGGGCTATAGTGATGAGAAAAGTGGAGAAATAAATTCACCAGTGTCTTAGGAAAGTGATGCTGTAAATCATGGAAATTGTAAATGTCTTTAGATATGAAGAAAGGAGACTCAATGGGAAGGATAATGAGCTCTTTAGATACTTTCTTAGGAGAAATTCTTTTCTGTGTCCTTTACTGTTTAAATAAAACATTCTAGAGTCAATGCCATGTGTGCCTAAGTGCTTGTAAGGGGATATGGTGCTACCATTGGAGGACTGCCAGATATGAAAATTTCCAGCTTCCACCTGGGTGGTAAGGATCTAGAACATTGGGAGATTCCCCAAAGTATATTCAGACTCTTCTTGCCAGGCAAGAGCCTCTTATCTTTGGGTACTAGTATAGCTCATGGGCTGCCCAGCTGTTGCTGGTATCTTGCTACTTGACCAGCTTAATTCCTTTTAAAATCTTATATTTTCTAGATGACATATTTCATACCACTTCTTAGATAGCAGCCAGGGTTAGTCATTTGCTTTAGTCTATTATTCCACTTATGGCTCATTCTCTTTATCTGAACATATTTGAAAATCAAGTATATTTTGTTGATGATACCAGGTGCAGGTGAAATGCCTTAAAAACTTCAGAATTAAAACCACTACACTGTTCCTGCCCAGATGGTGCTGCTACTTAACAACTTTTATCTAAGTAGTTCATTTCTCATAAAACTCTGTTGGTGTCATCTCCACTTTACTGATGAGGAAACTGAGGTCCCAAGAGGTCATACAGCCATTAAATGCTCTAGACCCATTGCTGTCTCCCTGGCACAATACTGCCTCTCTCCATAATTAAAGCCTATCAAAATGCAGACCAAAGCCATGGAGTCCTCACCCAGTGACCTAACAATTGAGTGTGACTTGCTTAGCCCCATAAAACCATCAGTCCTCTTCAAAGCCAGACATATGGCTAACTTATTTATTCCCAGATTTCTGCTCAGGAAATGAACTCCCACAGAGCCAAAAGAGAAGTAAAAACTCACCTACATTGTCCAGACATTGATCCAAATTTGTTGGTTGAACCTTTCCTTAGATGTGATAATGTTGATATTTTGTGCCTGGCATTCTTTTTCTGCACACCTCAATTTAGCTGAGATGAGAAATACCAGACTTCCATAATAACTGCTGTTCCCTTGGGGTCAATTGTGCTCCCTCTATTTTTCCTTCTGCCTGTCCTGCTTGTACTTCACCATGCCATGGTATTCAAGACGCATCCAAACCCCCAGTTCCCCAAAATCTTACAAAAGCCTCAATTTCCATGACATTTTTAGACCTATGCTTTAAGTATGAATGGACGGATAGGAATTAAGTTAAGCAAGATATCCAAAATTCCAAATCAGGCACCATTTTTTTGATAGAGGTAAGAAGCTGAGAAATAATCTATTTCACAATGATACATACTGATTTTCTACACAATATCCAAATGCAAATTGTGAAGGATCCAAAAGGAAGGGCAAATTTTCACTCTGTCTTCAACAAGCTTACAGTCTACTGAATGAAAAAAAGACAAATCTACTCATATCCTCTCCCTTGAGACTAAGTTAAAGTATCACCTCTGATTGCCTCCTGTTACTCCCCTCTCTAAGGCTGTGCCCTCTAGGGTTACCATTCATCAATTCCATATACATCTTATAGGTACCTATTTATTTCTGTACTTGTCTCTCTCATTAGAATGTAAGCTATTTAAGGGCAGGGATTTCTTTTTTTTTCTTTGAATCCCTAGTGAATGGCACAGAGCCTGGCATTTTAGTATGTGCTCATTGGTTAATAAAGAAAGCATAAGATAATGTAAAGTATAAATCATAATAATAATAGCTCTCATTTCTATAATCTTTTACCTTTAAGTGTCAGGCATAATGGACAGAGAGTTGTCCCAGAATGGATAGTGTTGCCCTTGTGAGTAAGGAAGATCTGAGTCAAAAACTCTCTCTGAAGGCTGTGTGCCCCTGGGCAAAACATTTAATCATTTCATTCCCCAGAAACTCTCTAAGACAATAAATTGTAGAACATATTCTAATCATTATTGGTCTCTACTTACCACAATAAACATTTACTAAGTGCCTGGCATTGCTCTAAGCACTAGGACAGAAAGAAAGACAAAAGACAGTCCTTGCCTTCAAAGAGTTCACAATCTAAAGAAGGAAAACAATTTATAAAAAGAAGCTGTGGGGAAGGTGGCACATGAGAAAATCTAGAGAAATACAGCCCAGTGAGAAATGATGAAATGGCTATCCCCCATGTCCTTTTAAATGGATGATTTGGGAGGATTTCACCATTTCCATCCTCACCAATCAGAAATGGGAAGGGATTCCAGGAGATAGAGAGTGCTGAAAAGGTATGAGCTTCAAGGTTTATGCTGTTTTTCAGAATGGTGAGATTCCAGGATGATGAAGTCCACAAGAAGACAGCAAGTTGGGAAATAGTAGAAGTTTGCTCACTAGGAGATCCCTATAATGATGAAATCATAGGTCTAATTTTACTTCTGCACATTATCTCATTCGATCCTCATAACAACCTTTGAGAAGAGATAAGGAAAGAATTACTTGTACCCATTTTATAGATGAAAAGACTAAGGAGAGAAGTAGAGAAATAAGTTAAATACTACATATGTTTAACCTTTAAAAACACAGAACTACTAAAGTAGTTAGAAAAAAAACAATTCTTTAATCAAGAAAGAGATAGGTCAAGTAATCAGCCCCTATCATAGAGCCAAGCACCACAAGAGTTAACACCCTGGGGCTCCGGGGACTATCCCTGGGAGAATGCACCTCGCTGGATGATTCTCCGAAGAACAATAGAACTTGGGGAACTTCTATACCATTTGGGGAATTAAGGACTGGAAAGTATGATTGATTGGCATTACCATGGCTACAAGGAAATGAGAAGTCCAAGACAGGATTATCAGGGAGAGGCTGATGCTTTACTATGGATACAGAAGGGAAAGATCCAGCCAAGGCTACCTGGGAGAGGACTTTGATACCATGGGAGAAACTTCTAGGACAAAAGGGTGCTTAACATTTGATTTAGATCTACTACTCCCACCCAGCTGGGACCATCAACTACCTTAAGGTCTATTGTTCAGTCTGAAATTGGCTAAGCCTTGGACTTCTCTTGGGGTGAATTCTCAGGGGACAGGGGCAAACTTGGGGTCTCCGGATTTCAAGTTGACAGTATGAAACGCTGTGCTAAGTAGATGGTCTCTTTTCTCAAGGACCTCACATACCAGTTGAGGGAAACAACACTACAGAGGGTTCATGCTTATATTCAATTCATAGCAAAAAGAAAAAACTAGAGTAAATTTGAGCAAAATGTGTAAAAAATTGAAATATTAAGAAACTACAGCTTGGATCTCTTTTCAGCCTACAGCATGGATGAATTCCCCCAGACCATCCTTTTGCAGACCAAAAAATTTTATGCCCATTTTTTATGAAACAAAGTATAATGAAAAATTATGGGATGGAAGGAAGGGCAGGATTGCAAGAAGGGAGATGGGGGAGGGATGTCTTGGGGGACTTATTATGTTCCTTTGTGGACATGTAACTAAGGGCCATGTGCATTCTCTCTTAAGTAGGAATCTGCATAGAGGCCCTTCCAGCTGTTGACCTAGCCATTAGTCTTCTGAAGTGCAAAAGGGGCTGTTTTGAAATACCCATAATTGCCGTAATTTTCATTTGTGAATCTAGGCACTCCTAAGACCCACCCACCAGCCTCCCTGTGTTAGAGTAAAATGGCAATTTCTCTTTATGGACTTCATGGAGAAAGAACAGTCTCAGTCACAGATAAAAAAAAAAAAACCAACAACATATATATCTGCAGAAGAGAACATGTTTTGACTACAGGAATAGATTCTGTATGAATAGAACCCTGAGGCATCAAACAGTTTAAATAATGGTTTCTATTCCAGGGGAGAAAAAAATATTTTTCCTTGATAGCACTTCTTTTTTTTTTATTCACTACATTGGAATTACTTTTTCAAAATTCTGCCAGTGAAGACTTATCATATGTGGGTGCCATTGCTGTAACATAAAGATAAGGATGGAAGCAAATTTCACTCCAAGCTCATGAGTCCGTAAATTGGAACTATCCTTCATAACACAAAGCATTTTACCAATCCAAAAATTTTTCTCCAAGGCAAGACAGGAGGGTTTTTTTTTCCTTCTTGTGGAAATTTCCTGCTGCCTGTCAACTTTCTCAAGCTTATTCACAGTCCATTTAGGAGGGAAGGATACGAACAACATGAGGTTGGGTGTTCCATGAGCTATATAAGAATTACCTTTGGCTATTCAAGGGGAGAAAAATCCATTCTACAACTAGATAGGGATAAGAAAAAGAAATCATTAAAATTCGTGTCTTAATCCATGTAATTATATCCAGTCCCTCAAAAGGGCATACCTACACCTCTTCACTATGACCAGATGCCATCAGTTAGTGCTATACCACTCTTTAACTACAGCTAATAGAAGTCCTTTTTTCCCCCACCCATTCCTTACTCATGTAACCTTCAACATAGCATTTAACCTCTCTTGGCCTCATTTTTCTCATCTGTAAAATGTGAGAGTTGGAGAAAGTGAATCCTGACATCTCTTTCAGCCCTAATTCTCATCTGAACATCTTATTCTCCTCAAAAAGTTCCAGGGGTTCCAAGGTAAAAAGCAAACTCACTTTTCTGGCATTTAAAGCTTTCTGCATCTCACACTAACCGATCTTTTGAAAGTACATTACATATTACCCTCTGCTCCAGCCATGCCAACCCTCTACCTGGTCCCTACATACCACAATTCATTTCACCTTCGTGCCTTTGCATTGACTGAGATGGAGAAAAGGAGGGAATAAGTATTTCTATGGCACCTACTATTTACCAGACAACATGCAAGAAGCACTTTACAAATATCTTATTTACTGACTGCTATTTCTGTGCTTTGCACACCATCTTGTAAATAGGTGGTGCTTTAAAATGTTCATCGATGGATATGGATTGCTGCTGAAAATGCTCTTGTTTCTCACTTCCACCTCTTGGAAACCCCCAGCTCCATTTAAGATTCTGCTCAAGTGCTGCCTGCTTCAGGGGGGGTCTTTCCTAATTCTATAATGGTTAGCAAAAAACAATAATTCGGAACTTGATTTGTATATGTCCTCTAGTTACTTCTCCTTGAATATGTAGGGTCCTTTTCCTAGAATATAAAGTCCTTAGGGCAGTGCCTGTCCCACTTTTATATTTGTATCCTCTGCCTATCACAGTGACTGACATGTTAGAGGGACCACGGCTTGTGATTTTTTGGGGCATAGAGGACTCTTAGGGGAAGAAGCTCACTTTGCACCTGCAGGTTGGCATTTTCTCTTCAACTTGAAAGTTATAGAGACTAGAACACTGAGACGTTAAATGACTGGCTCAAGGTCACACAATCAATATAGATCAGAGGCAGAAATTTAATCCTGGTCTCCTTGGCTTTAAAAATGACTATCCATCACCCTACTTCTCCTAGTACATGGCAAGTACTTAATACTTGATAACTGATCATGGATAGTGTGAGAGTAAAATTAAATGAATACTCCAAGTATTTAAATTTATAGGATTTAATAATAACAAAGTGAGAGAGAAAGGGATCCCTTCATCCAAGTGAGCAGATCACAGAGCCAGAGACCCACACCTGCTGCTCTTTACCAAAGCAAAAGCCCAAAAAAGAGCCCCTTTGATTGGGTTTCAGCAAAATTTATCTCTCAAATGTAATGACGTAAAGTGAGCACGTGACTTACAAGGATGCTGCGTAAATGTGAATCAGGTGAAAAATTTCTATTTGCACAATAGGTAAACTGATCATCCTATGATTCTCTTGGATATGTTGATCCAAGCAAGGGAAGTAATGTGATAGAAAGTCTTACATGATATTTAGTCTGAACTTAACAAAAAAAATTATTTGGAAGTTTGAGGGATTTCCTAATTAGTTTTCCTTCTTACTTTTCATTTGATTTACTCTTCACTCTCTCATAGGCTCAGCCTCAGAGAACTATAAATCCACACAGTGACTTTTTATTCTCATTTTTGGATTATATTGCAAAAAGGGAAAAAAAAAGGAAGATCTGGAAGTAAAACTTGTTCCCTTTCTTCTAGCCCCAACTCACTGCCTCATGACATTAAAACTCATCAAAACATCTTAAATCTAAAAGAGTGTAGACTCGACCAATCAATGCATACAGTTTGCTATCCTTTCTGAGAGTGTCACAAATCATTACCTAAGAAGCATGGGTTTGAGGGTTTTTTGGTATTGTTTTGTTTTTCAGATTTCTGTCTGCTCCATCCCCAGAGAGCAGTAATAAAGCTCACCATCTCATCCCATCCAGTCACTCACAGTGTAGCACAGAGTAACACTGTGACTGGCAGAAGAACTGGCCCACTGCCACCCATCTGACCAATGGCAGTGCCCACAGGCTATTAGGGTTCCCTGTAACAGCATCCTTGTTCCTGACCATTTGGGGACTGGTTTTTTCCTACTTGGATCTGAATCTGCATTTCATCTTATCCTTATTTGGAGCCATCTCAAGATTTCTTTCCTAAAGAGAATGATTTTTGTGGGGTTTCCTCCCTCTCTCATTTTAGTTGTCCTTAAATGACTAGAAATCTATAAAAATGGAGATACACTTCTTTATCTAAAAAAAAAAAGAACCTTTCGCCTCTCAGTAATGATGATATTAATACCCAGTGTGCTCTAAACACCTGAGACATACTCTGTCCTGAACAGCCCAGCCCCTCCTCCCAGAACCTAGGAGTCAATAAAATAAAATACCCCCTTTCTCTTTAATTAACATATGAAATAAACACAATCTGTGACACCTAGTGTGCAGCAGCAATTAAGAGGCATTGCTTAGTTAAACCTCCTAATACCTCATTTAAATATGCAATTAAGGGATAATTGCCTTCAATCAATAAAAAAATTGAAATATTTCGCAGGGGCTTCAATTATTTTTTGCTAGGCTTTCTACTTTCTCCTTGGCCTGAGCTAAGCCTATGAGTCTTACTCCTCTTATTAAAGTGACATTACCCCCTTTCTTGATCTTGGCTTTTAAGCATGCTATTAACATCACAAGAGGCCAATAACAATGGGTAAGCCTTAGAAATCATCTCTTTTGGCCTAAGTGAGAATTTCTATAGCCTGGAAATTGCCTCTTCGTGACTTGCCTTTGGTTACAGTCTTTGTTTTTGCCTGGGCCAGAGACAACCATTTTCATCTCCAAGCAAACGAATCTTGAGGAAGCCTGGAACAATTGGATGGTGTTTCCTATGGACCAGCCATCAGAGTAGAAAAGAGGATCCTTTAGGAAGCCCATAGGAAGTCCCTTTGCAGAGCTTGTTTATTTATTTCTGTGCCCAGGATTTTCTGCCTCCCCCAAGACCCCCAAACATTCTAGTTTGGGATGTACATGTGTACAAACAGTTATATGTGTGGAAATACCCTATACTTAATCCAGAGGAAAAACCTGGAGAAATATGTGAATTAAATATGGAAGCAAGATAACCAGTCTAAGAGAAGACCAAGGAATAAGACAAGCAATCTAAATGGGTTGGGTGTCTGGGCAAGCAAAGCCTAATCAAATATTCAGCCTGGAATGGTATAAATTAAATAGTCAGCATGTTGGGTTGGCAGGGAGGGGATCATCCCCTGCCCCTACCCTTAGTGGGGAAAATGCAAATAGTAGGCAATGGTCCCGCAGTCATAGCCAGGAAGGGAGGCTGGGGAGCAATTTATGAAGATAGCTGCGCCAGCTATACCACCTCATAGCCAAAGAGAGGGACCCATGCCATCTGGGGAGTGAGGATGGGATCTAGGGACATCCAGCACAGAGATTGTCCTTTGGGAAGCCAGCGGACCTAGCTTAGAATTTCAGCTGGCTGCAGACTACTGCTCTGTATGACCTTTGGCAAGTCACTTCGTCTCAGTTTCCTCATCTATAAGATGAAAAGACTTGGAATCGATGACTTCTAAGGTCCCTTCCAGCTGTAAACGACAATCCTAAACAGTTGTCGTGGAGAATTGGAGAAGAAATGAAAAAAAAAGGGTAAAAATTCCTTTTATCTGAATTTTGTGAATCCGTAAATCCGGGCTCATCTGAAATTAATCTGATAATGGTTCAACTGCCTGCTTCTCTCTGATTGAGTAGATCTGACCTTAAAAGATCCATGTTATTTTGTTCTGAATATGAAGAAGCATTATTACATTGCTACTTAGGGAGGTCTAAGATGTGTACTGTTCAATTTGGAGCACCTCAGGACTCAGAAAGCCCTTGAGAACGGAGAGGCAATAACAAGGATATTTTTATTGAGATGAGCCACCTAAAATCCTAGTTCCTCCTCAGTGTGTATATTCAAAACAAGCCTTAAGAAGACTGAAGTAGGAGCAGCTGGGTGGTTTAGTGGATGGAGAGCCAGGCTTCGAGATGGAAGATTCTAGATTCAAATCTGGCTTCAGATACTACCTAGCTGTGTGACCCTGAGCAAGTCACCTAACCCCAAATTTCTAGCCCTTATCTCTCTTCTGCCATGGAACCAATACTTAACAAAATTAGTTTTGATTCTAAGACAGAAAGTAAGAGTTTAAGAAATATCTATTACTGGGGCAGCTAGGTGGCTCACTGGATAGAACCAGGCCCAGAGATGGTAGGTCCTGGGTTCAAATCTGGCCTCAGACACTTCCCGGCTGTGTGACCTTGATAGAGTGACTTAATTCTGTTTGCCTCAGTTTCCTCATCTTTAAAATAAACTGGAGAAGATGGCAAACCAATCCAATATCTCTGCCAAGAAAACCCCAAATGGATCAAGAAGGGTTGGTTGCAACAGAATAATAATAGTCTCTCTCCATCCACTGAGTTCATCCTCACGAATTGATTCTTAACTTCTCTATCTATTGCCAAATCTTGTTTCTTTCTTCAAAACATCTCATATGCATCCTCTTCTCTCCATTCTCACAGCCAGCATTCTAGCTCAGGCCTTTATTACTTGTCTATATTATCTTATTACCTGGTTAAAGTAAATGCACTAGCTAGAGCTTTATCATCTTTCTTATAATTGGGGAAGGGGTAGGTATTATAATAGTATTGGTTGCATTGGGATTTGATGTCATTTTTTCCATTGTGGATTTTTAATATGGCATGGGCCTTCTCTCTCTATTAAAGAAATCTCCTTCACTGAATCATATTTTTGGAAAATATAGATTTTTTTTGTTTTGTTTTCTCAATCTGTCTCTATTCACTTCTGAGATCTTGACTCCCTACTCTGACTTCCCCTATACTTCTTTCATTTATTAAACTATAATTAGGGAAACATAGAATGTTAAAGCTGGAAGGAATCTTGGGATATATTCAATATGACCCCCTCTTTTTATAATGAAGGAATTGAGAACTAGAGAAGTCACAGAGCAAATCACTGGCAAAATAAGGATAGAATATGGTTCTTAGACAGGTGGGTAGTGCAGTGGGTAAAGTGCTGGACCTTGAGTCAGGAAAACCCAAGTGCAAATCTAGTCTCACACTCTTACCAGCTGAGTGTATAAAGGAAGGTTGAATGAAAAACTGGCAAGCAGAATATCTACCTTGAATTCTAGTTTCCTTTTCTGTCCCTAAGAGCCTAAAAGGAAATCTTGGGATTTTCTTTACTTTTCTTTTTTTAAATAATATTTTTTCTTCCTCAATGAACATGAAAAAAAAACCATTTTCTAACCTTTTAGGGTTTTTTGAGTTTAAGGATTACTTTTCTTTCTTGAGGCTACAGCAAAACTTTGGAGTACTTCCCTAGTCATCCTTACAGCATCAGTATAGTCTTTCTAGCTCCTTAAAGTAAAAGGTGCTTCCTGAGCAAAAGGCAAGGAGATCCCACCTGTTATAAGGATTTGAGCTCATGAGCAGGAGCTGCTGAAAAGAGCAGAGGCAGCAAGGTCCCGGATTTCTGGAGAAGTGACAGGACTGTCTTCCAGCAGACAATTGAGTGTGGAGATCGGGTCTTGTCTTGTCTCCTGGCAAGCATTTGTTATCCTGTACCCATATCCTGTCAGCCTTCCCAAACCCTGTGTTTCTCCTGATACTGGTCCTGATCAATCATTCGTTGAACCTACTAACATCCCATTACCACCCTGGTATATTCTAGTTACTTAATTCATTTAGGGAGCCAGGTAGGAGCTTCCTGAACAAAAGGCAAGCAGATCCCACCTCAAAGGCACTTCAGAAACAATGGAAAGGGTACTAACCTGGAGTCACCAGGTCTTGGTTGTAATTCTATCAGTGGCACATTTCTCTTCTTTTTAAACCTCTTCCTCTTGTGATCAGTCTATCTTCTAGTTTTCACAGATACCTGGCTCATCCTAGGAGTGACCCAACCATATATTCCAATACTGATTGTACCTTCTTTCTTACCCATTGATGCACTAATTGATCATGGAGGAAGAGTTGCTTGGTCATTATTCCTTGTTAGTTTCACATCTGCAGTCATGCATCAACAAACTCTCTTCCTTTGAGGTTTATTATACCAAATATATCATCCACTCCACATTCTAATGGCAGTCACAGGTTCCTTCCCCTTCCCACTAGGAATTTAGTATCTACATCAGTCTTTGTCACAACTGCTATCCTTATGCCAGACTTCAACATACTGTGATGATGTTTCTTTAAACACCCTAATTTCCCAGTTCCTCAGGCTCCTCAACCATTTTTACCTACTCCTTACACAGAAAGAGCCATGCTCATGATGTTGTCATGATCCACCAATTCTGTACTTTCATGCTGAAGAGTTCAGATATTGCCTTATCTGACCATAATCACCTATCATTCCATCTCCCTATGCCTCACTCCTTCTTCCCTAACCTATCCTTCCCATAACCTTGAGACCCTCCACCCACCAGTACTTTCTCAATATGGTTGTTCTATTGTTTCAATTGTATCTGACTTTTCATGATCCCATTTTAGGTTTTCTTGATGAAGATACTGGAGTGGTTTGCCATTTCCATCTCCAGATCATTTTATAGATGATGAAACTGAGGCAACCAGGGTAAAGTGACTTGTCTAGGGTCGTATCCCTAGTAAGAGTCTGAAGCCAGATTTGAACTCATGAAGAATCGTCTTCCTGACTCTAGACCTGGTACTCTATCCACTCCACCATCTAGATGCCCACCTTTTCAATAATTATCCTGTAATAGCTTCACTTGCTTATCTTCCTAATCTCTTGATCTCATCCTCTACCATCACCTCTCACAAGAAATTCCTCTAATTCAGGGACTGTTTGTTTTTGTATTCTTAATATCTAGCACAGTGTCTAGTAGGTACTTAATAAATGCTAATAGATTAATTGAAACATATATTTCAGTACGATAGTGTTTGTCAATTTAATTTTGCCTATATGTACTGCACCTTACATATGGAGACACAGAAATTAGAGCATGGATTTTCCAAGCCAGAACATGAATCTGCTCTTGATACTGTCACCAATTTAATTATCTAAAATATCAATTTTATTGTCATCCAATGAAGAATTCACTCTATTCCTCCCTCTCCCCCAACTATGTATAACTCTAGATCTTCAGAGAATACATTGTCTATTTTCAATTTGAGAAACAAAACAAAACAAAACAAACAAAAAACCCTGTTCTGTTGTCTGTACTTATCCATAAATCCTCCATAGAGAATTCCTAGAGCAGGCTGGGAACATCCCTCTTTTTTTTCAATATCTTAAGGATACTAATGCATCACACAAGTTTCTATCAATTGTCTCTTATACTTACTATTATATAATAGCCTGTCTCTTTTTCTGGTCATATATATATATATATATATATATATCTCCACTGATATTTTTATGCCATTTCTCATGCATAAGTGATTATTAGTAATGTATTCAAGCCTACTTATGATTTATATTTTCTTTCTATTGCCTTTTGAGCTATCTGAATGAAAATGTAATCTAAGTCCTTTTAGACTTTGTCTGGCTATATCCACCTACAGAAATGTCTCTAGTCTGATAGGAGAGACAATGACCTTGCCCTTGGACTTAGCTTGATTTCTGTGACTTTTCCCTGCCCAATCATCTACATTGGAGAATGCAAAAGATTTAGACATGGGAAACTGAGGTACCCTGACCCCAAAGCTATTATTGAGCAAATAACTCTTAATGTGTTATCAATAGTTTTAGTCTATCTTGCAAAGATTTAAATCAAGAGGCATTGGGAATATTCACCATAAACTAGAATGGTGATACTGTCAGAGAGATCTAAGCCCATGAAAAGATCCTAGATCCACAAGAAAGTTTAGTGTAAATTAAAAAGCACACTTCAAGTATTAGCTAGCTAGAAGGGTCCTACTCTTTGTTCTAAAAAGTGTGATATCTGCACCATCCAATAGAGAAGTTGACTCAAAAGAGAAGAAGGCAAGCCATTCCTCAAAGGAAGAAGAGAAATATCAAAGTCAGGTCCCCCTCTGTACCACAGAGTAATATTAGGTGTATGACTGAGGGCATTTGCTTTTTAAAAATATCCTTTTTTTAAAGCTACAACTTTTGACCTGAAAGATCATAGAAGAACCTGTTCTTCTCATAAGGAAGAGATAGGCAGGATTTTAGCAAAACCAAAAGCTTAAAGAAGAGAGAAATTCTATTCCCATATGTCAAGGGATATCACATTTGGACACTGTGCATATAGTTCAGTTGTTGTTGTTGAGGTCCTTCTGTCAACTTGAGGGACTCAATCTTCTGATGTCATATCTTTTAGCATTTCAATACTATCCGTGGCGTTTTCTTGGCAAAGATACTGGGAATGGCTTGCCATTTTCTTCTCCAGTGAACTTTTATGAGAACTGTCCATTATGACCTGTCCATCTTGGGTAACCCTACACACAGCATAGCTTATCATTTCCTTTAACTACACAAGCCCCTCTACCATGATACGGCAATGATCCAACAGGAAAAATAGCAGCATAGCATTTAGTGAAGTCCTATCCAATAGAGCAACATTAAGTGAAGACCACAAACCTAGCAGGGAGTAAATAACTTGCAGAACAGTGAAGAGTAGAGCTGGGTCTAGCAAAGATTGCCAAGGACAAAAGAGAGGTCCCTGTGTCCAGCAGGAACCAGCTGGAGCACCTCCACAGCATTACTAGAAGACATCATCAGCCACATGGTACAGAGAAGTGAGTTGCCATGCCAAAGCCCAGACCATATCTATTCTTTACTTATATGCTTCTCCCTATAGGTTCCTTATAGGTGTATATCCTTCCCACTGATGGTACATGTATTTGTGCAAGAGCATGTTCCAGGTTTAGGGTGGGAAATGTTTTGTTGTTATTTTGAGTCAACATGTTGCTGACTCAAAACATAACACAATGCTATTTCATGAAATGATTTCACTTTGAATTAATTATGTCTTCTGGTTGAATATTAAAAGCAAATCCATCAGTAAGAGCTTGTGAACTATGATTTTGAGTGAATGGAGACCTGGAGTTTATTCTGAATATGGGATAGCTATCTCCTGACAGTTACAGGTCCTCCCGGGCAATATATTTTATTTTGGCTCTTCTACAAGCATGATGTTCTAGAATACTCAGCAATATCACATTACTATCAGAATTTTGATATTAAAGAGATGGACATGTACAAGGACAGTGAGCAACTTGAGGTCACTGAAAATCCTGCCCAAATTCCCAAAGATGGTCCAGCCTGTTTTGCTACTATTATTATCAGTTATCGATCACCTACTACAACATTTGTCTCTGTTATGCATCTTCACAGACTTCCTATTCAGCTACATGTCATAGGCAAGATGGTTTAGATTTTTTAAGGACTTGATATCTTTTACAATTTATAGAGCATTTATAGTCGCTTTATGAGACTTGATAAGAACTATCACCATCATTTCGCAAATGAGGAACTTGATGATCAGAGAGGTTATACAACATAGAATCATAGATTCTAGAATGAAGAGACACCTCAGAGGTCTTCTATTCAAGACTTCTCATTTTAAAGATGAGGAAACTAAGGTCGAGAATGGTTAAATTACAGTTATAATTACAGACAAGGAAACAGAGGCTGCTATGAGGTCTAATGGATAGAGTGTTGGACCTAGAGTTGCAAAGACCTGAGTTCAAATCTATCCTTGGACATTTACTAACTATGTGACCCCAACGAGTCACTTAACCTCTGTCTACCTCAGTTTCCTCAACAATAAAGTAGAGATAATAATTGCACCTATCTTCCAGGGTTGTTGTAAGTATCAAATAAAATTATTTGAAAACATTAGCCTAATACATCATAGGCACTTAATAAATTCTTGTTTCATTCCTGAAGTGATTTGTTGGAGGATATGCATTTTGGTAAGTAGGTTAACTAAGATTCAAACCTAAATTTGGAGATGGGGACCTGGATTCAAATTCTGACTCTGTCACTCATTACCTGTGTGACTTAAGGAAAATAATTAGTCCAGTTTGGGCCTTATAGTCGCTTTACCTGTAAAAATGGTGGATTGGACTAGATAGTCTCTAAGGTCCCTTCCACCAGTGTCATGGTAAAGCCAGGATTTGAACCCCAATCTTCTGACTTCAAGTCCAGGGTTCATGCTACCATACTGTGTTGAACTATCTTTGTGTAAATTAGTAAATACTTAAATGAATGAAACCTACATCTTTTAACACAAAACCGAGTCAATTAAAGATTTGTACATCTACAGGTAATTCAATGCATTCGACACAACATCATTAAATTAAAAACATTTCTTTTCTGGCCTAGTTCTACTTTAGTTGAATGTCTTAAATATGATTTTTTATGATGTGGGAGGCATTAGGGCCAGGAGGAACCTGAAGCTTTCCATTAACTTGCTGCATCTTGGCAGCATCCAACACAACCTCCCCAACTGCTCTTTGTTTTGTTTGCTCGTTGAGCTGAGCTTAAATCCAAATTCAGCTGTGAATCATTAAAGGGGGGATTTTTCTCAAAACCACTGATTTGTCTTTGGACAACTGGCAGCCACCACCCAAGCCTGCATGATATTATTTTCCATGACAGAGCTGTCAGGGACAGAGGCAAACCAGCAGAGGCTGTCAGCTTTCAGCTCAAGCTCAAGAGTAGGTGGTCACTTCAGAGGATCCTGTGGGATTGTCCTCCTTTCTGATCAATTAAAACAAATAAAAGGCAAAATGCCACTATAAGGGGAAACACCATAAGATTCTTCTTCTTCTCTTCTGCTATTTTCTTTTCACTATTTGTATGGGGAGGCAATGTTCCCACCTGCTTCTGATCTGGTCCAGGAGGGAAAGGGGATAGTTTGAGATAGTCATTTGGGCAAGAATCTTTTGTTAACCAGAAAATTGGTTCATTTGCTTCTCTGTGTTTATAAGTATGGTTTACTTTGTCTATTTTCTCCTAAGTAGTACATAACTATATACCTCATAAATGTTTTATTCATGCAGACAAACTATATCCTTTATGTGAAGGTACAATAGCTAGAAAGTCAGTGGGAATCATTCAGCTAACCCTTGGTGAAATTTTTTTTTAATTCTAGGGTATCAATAATAACAATGTTTGTGATTACCTGTTTAGGTAGATTAGACTAAATCTCATACTTCAACATAAAAATTATATCTTCAGAATCCAAGAAAGGTTTCTCTCCCCTCTTATCTTCATTTGGAAGAGGGCATCTAACTAAAGAACCATGTTATGTCCTCAATCACCAATTCTCCCAATGAACACTGGAGTATATTCTTCAAAATATTACTACACCATCCAAGGCTGAGTGATTAACATAGGGAAAATATGTGGCCAGGGGACATGTGTGGCTGGGGGAAACATACATGGAAGAGGCATATGTTACATGATAGGAATCATATAGGCCAGAAAATACATGTGGGAGAACATATATAACATAGGGAAATTCATGACCTAAAGGCAGTGTCCCCCATATCAACAAGTTAAGTGATATCTTTCACTGTAGATTGACCAATTCTAACCAGGGGCACAAAAAACTTGCATGTTTCCACACTCGTCTTCTCAAACACAAACACAATCTTTAAGAAGAGAAGGCACATGCATTTTATTGGGAGTAAACTATTTAGCAGGGAGAATAAATCAGCTTCAATGAATATAAATTAAAAATAAACTTCAAAATTCTTTAAATACATCATAATAATATCAGTGGATATAACTAGATAGGGCTTCACTTTCAAATCATTCATTTAAAAAAATAAGTTAGGGAGGGCCTTATGAGCATTTGGTTGATAAAGAGGTCTTATAATAATAGATCAGCTCCCTAAACCAGTTGTGGTTATGGAAGTCCTATGCTTAAAAACATCTAATGGCTATCAAATCTCAACTCCTTGTCAATCTACTTTCCCTTAGCCACCATTATGACTTTTTTTCCATTCCTCTCCTTCAAAACCCAGCTCAAACCCCATGTTCACTCAGCTCTCCCTTACTTTCATTCTCTTTCTGTCTATCTATCTATCTATCTATCTATCTATCTATCTATCTATCTATCTATCTGTCTGTCTGTCTGTCTGTCTGTCTGCCTGTCTATCTATCTATCTATACATATATATATAATATGACATCAGCATACTATCTCATATAAACAATACAATAAAAAGAAAGAAAAATATTTAATCAAAACTGACAGCAACTGATTATTTGACATTTCACATCTGTAGGCTACTTCATTTCTATGAAGAGAAAAATATTGTATTCTGTTATCAGGGATCTGGAACCAATATTAATCATTGTATTTGATCTGAGTTCTGGTGTCCTTTAGAGCAGTCTTCACTTGTACTGCTATAGAAATGGAGATACAAAAAAACTATATTAAGCAATCCCTTCCCTCTGGAAGCTGATAGTCTAATGGGAAAGTCAAAATAGCCTACATAAGATTATAAAATATATACACAATAAAAATAAAATCTATATGAGACTACTTACCATTGGGGGGAGGGTAGAAAGAAGGAGAAAGCGTCTGCTTCCCTCCCTGGGAGATGAGCTGCTTTGCCTTCTTCCTCTCTAGGAGAGCTTTCTCTGCCTTCTGGCGGCTGTTGTCCCTGTGGGAGTCCCAGGCGTTGGTGACATTCAAGGACGTGGCAGTGGACTTTGCCCAGAAGGAGTAGAGTCTTAGACCATTCTCAGAAAGAACTGTATATGGCAGTCATGCCAGAGAATGCTCAGAACTTTATCTTTCTGGGACTTCTAGTTCCCACAGAATCTTTGATTTCCTGTTTTCAGCAAGAGGAAACATCATGGATTCTAGAGTCAGAGGGCCCAAGAAAAACTCCTTTCCAGAGATCAAGTTTAAAGGGAAGGAGATGAGCGCAAATTTGAACATTTTTGCAGAAAAACCTTAACAAAGATCCATAGATCATGCTCCCTGTGACTTCAGTTTGAGAGAAAGAAATGGCTCTGATATCAAGGCAGAGAGATATCAAAAGAGTTACTCTGAATTTGAGGAAAATGGAAAGGGTTTCAGGCAATATTAATTTCTGATTCAGTGTAAGAAAATGACCCCAGGGAAGGACTGTCCTCAGTATGGTAAAGATAGAGAATCCTCCAACGAATAGGTAGAGCTTATGAATCTCATGAGAAACCTTCCCAAGGAGAAGCCTGTCAATGTACTCCTATGAGATGGCCTTCAGCCCCAGTTCAGAGCTCATTCAAGTATCAGAAAAGTCATGGTGGGGGAATGTTTTATATATGTACTGAAAATGGGAAGACCACCCGAAAGTTAAAGCTCTTGGATCACCAGATCACTTCATACCAGAAAGAAACAACCTGCACTGATCACTTATCTCTTACTGACCCACCCTCAGTTTCATAGTGGAAGGAAACCATGTGCATGGGATCAAAGTAAGAATCCCTTCTTTGGAAGTCAGACCTTAAACATCAAGAGATTTGTACTAGAGATGATCCTTATAAATGTAATGAATGTGGAATGGCCTTTAGCTACATATGATATCTTTATAGACTATCAGAGAACTCACACTGGAGAGAGACCTTATAAATGTAATCATTGTGGAAAGACTTTCAGATGCAACTCCAGTCTTAGATATCATGAGAAAACTCATACAGGTGAGAAACCTTTTTCACCCAAAAGACTCTTCTTATTGTACATCAGAGAATCCACACTGGAGAGAAACCTTATGAGTGTAATCAATGTGGAAAGGCTTTTATAAGCAGCTCCATTCTTATTAAACATCAGAAAATTCACACTGGTGAGAAAACCTTATGAATGTAATCAACGTGGGAAAACTTTCAGAATTAGCTCCAGTCTCAGGTATCATGAGAAAATGCATACAGGAGAGAAAGCTAATGAATGTAATCAATGTGGAATGGCTTTCAGAAGCAGCTACAATGTTAGTAATCATCAGAGAATCCACATGGAGAGAATCCTTATGAATGTCATCAATGTAGAAAGGCTTTCATATATGGCTCCAATCTTACTAAACATCAGAGAATCCACACTGGAAAAAAAACATTATGAATGTAATCAATTTGGAAAAGCTTTCAAATGTAAGTCCAATATTACTAACCATCAGAGAATTCACTAGGGAGTGTGTGAGGAAAAATAGCTCTATCCTGCCAGGGTACCCCCAAAGTCCTGGTATCCTCTGGCTTCAGCCTGAGCATCAATCGTGGCACTGCCACAGAGGGAGGAGCTGGGGGGACATATAAGCCAGCGGTAGGGGAGGCAGAAGGCCTCTTTTACTTCTGCTCTGGAATGGACTGACTGCCTGTACTGCTGCAGAAGAATATATAGGCCATAAGCCAACTAAATGAAGACTATAATCAGGTTAATCCTCCCTTAAGAGAAATCTATCTATATCTCCTCTCTCTCATTTCTCACCTTTTCATTTTATAAATAAATGCTTAAAACTCTGGCTGCATTCCTATTTTAATCACAATATTTTTGGTGACCACAAAGGCTCTAGAACCCTTCACTTGGGTTTCATTCTCTCTTTCACTCATTTACTTTCTCCCTAGGAGATACTGCATAAGGTAGGACAAGGAGCAATTTCCAAATTTTTGTTTTTTGGATAATATAGGCAAGGTAAAGTAAATCCAGGTCTTTTTCACTGGCTGCAATGTTTCATATGCTTAGAACTATATAAAACTAACACACTGGTATGTATGTATATGCATGTCTATATTTCCAATAAAGCCTCTTGTCTGCTTTAAAAAAAAGAGGGAGGAAGAGACTTTGAGACTCAAAATTCTTTTTTAAAATGTTGGAAACTATTTTACCTGTAATTTGGGGGAAAATAAATTAAATGTAAAAATGAATAAAATATATGTAAAATAAACACAAGATTATTGAGGGCAGGAAGGAATAGCATCTGGGCTATTCCTGCAACTAAGTTGTCTTTAAGCAAATGAGGGATTCTAAGAGATAGAAGGTCAGGGTAGGAAAGCAAAGGTAAAAAGAAAAGAAATTTGACATGTGAAGAATGGTAGGAAGGTCAGTTTCTCTGGGTCTTAAAAGTTTGACAAGGAAAGGAGTATATAATAAGTCTGTAAAGATAGAATGAACAAAGGTTTTGAAGGTCTCTAAATGATCAAGAAGATTTTACCTAATTCTGGAGCAGAGATTCTTAACCTAGAATCTATGAGCTTCTTTTTTTAAAAACATTTTGATAATTGTATTATAATAGAATTGTTTTCCTTTGTAACCTAATGTATTTTATTTTGTAAATTTAAAAACATTTAGAGGGGATCCATAGGTTTCCCCAGGCTTCAGTGGAGTGACTTAAAAAAGGTTAAGAACATCTCTTCTAGAAGAAAGAGGGAGTCACTGTATCTTTCCGAATAGATGAGAACCTAGTCAGAGCTGTAATTTAATATTATCACTATCAATTTGAAATGGTTCTCCAAGAGCTACTAAGCTAATTATACTACATCTATGTCTATGCCTCAAAGAGATTAAAAAGGAGAAGACAAATATATAAGTACAGAAATATTCTTTAGCAACTTTTTTTGTGATAGCCAAAAATTGGAGATCAAGGAGCTATTCTCCTACTGGGGAATAGCAAAACAAATTATGCCATATGGATGTGCTGAAATATCATTATGCAATGAGAAAGGACAAAAAAACAGCAGTTTCTGAGGAAATTTAGAAGACTTCTATGAACTGATACAAAACTAGGAGAACAATTTATACAATGACAACATAGAGAATAGTAACTCTAAAAGACTTAAAACTCTGAGTGATACGACAAAACATGAGTTCAGAAGAATAAAGATTCAGCACATCCCTCACCTGTTGCCTCATGAATTTAGAATGCAGAGCCAATGTGGAAATTCATTTTTCTGGACTATGCATATTTATAATGAGAATTATGTTGTTGGGGGTTTTAAGGGTTTTGATTGTGGTGAGTTTTGCTATTTAGTGGGAGAAGCATTGATAGGCATGGATTATAAATGCACATAAAAATAGACATTTTCACAGTGGAAACTATGTGGTAGTTGGATTAAAATAGAGGGTAAGTAGAGGCAGGGAAACCAATTTAGAAAGCTATTACAATAATCTAGGTCAGGAATGATGACATCTTGAACTAAAGTGGTAACCATGTGAATAGAGAAATAAGAAGAGATGTGAGAAGAGTAGAAGAATCAAAAAATACTTGTCAACTGATTGGCTATATAGAGTAAGGAAGAATGAGGAGTCACTGATGACTCAGACATTATAAACATAGGAAGGGTGGTGGGATCTTTAAAAGAAACAGGGAATTTTGAAAGAGGAATAGGTTTGGGGAGAAAGATAATTAATTCTGTTTTGAGCATGTGAATTTGAGATACTCAAAGGACTTTTGAGTTTGAAATGTCCATTAGGTAATTGTTGATATAGGACTGGAGCTCAGGAGAGAGAATAAGGATGGAAAATTTGATTTTTACTAGTTTTCATAGTGATGGTAACTAAACTCATTGGAGCTCTACACCAAGACAGAGTGTAGAGATTGCTGGATGGGGGGTGAGGGTAGGGGGGTAGGGGTAGGAGTGGGGGTGGGGATTGGGAAGGGATGGAAGGATCCAGGATAGAACCTTGGGGTAATAGATAAGGGGCAGGATATTGGATGATCCTTCAGCAAATAATATTGACAATTGAAGAGACAGATAGGAGGAAAACCAAAAGAGAATGCTTTCACAAAAATTCAAGAGAGAAAATATGGGAAGATTGCCAAGTGCTACAAAGCTTTGAAGGAGAAAGGCCAGCAGTTAGATTTGGAAATTAAGAGATCATTGCTAACGCTGGAGAGAGCAGTTTCATTTGAGTGATGATGTTGGGAACCATACTGCAAAAATTTGAGAGTCAGTAAGGAAAGGAAGTGGAAGAAATAAGGACAGCTTTTTCTAGGAGGTTGACTTTGAAAAGGAGATGAGATGTAAGATAACTTGAATATTTGATATAGTCAGTGGAGGGTTTTTTTAAGAACATGGAAGAAATAGGAGAAATGGGCAGATTGAAAAGAACCAGGAGAAAGAGAAAAATGGAAGATAAGCCTCTGTTCATAGAAATCTTCATATATTTCTCTAAATTCCTAATATCTGTCATCCTCTAAAATGCAACAACATTTTATTATATTTATGTAATCCAATTTATTCAGCCATTTGGTATCAATTTTGTTAAGATTTTTGCCACTAAAAAGTGCTTCCATGAATATTTTGGTTTACATAAATTTTTTTCTACCTTTGACCTCCTTAGTGCATGTTCCTAGTAGTGGGTTCCAAGGGTATAGACAAGTTAAGATTTTTTCTCAAATAATTCTATTTTATTTTCCAAAACAGTTGGCCAATGCACAGCTGGATATTGCCAACGGGATATTTGTGAGCCTATCTTTCCACAGACCTTCCAATATTGACTACTAATTGATTACTAATAAAAGGTGAAAACCTTTTATTATCTTTGTCAATTTAATGAAGTGATATATCTGAGCTGTTTTACTTTGTATTTCCCTAATTATTAGTGATTATTTCTTTTATAATTATTGATAGATTCTATATCTTCTTTTGTAAAAGAACTAATATTTAGTAATAAATCCTTATAATTTTTCCCACTTTCTTATATATCTTATATGACAAACTTTTATCAGAAACACATGTTGAAATATTTCTTTTCATGATTATTAGCATTTCTTCTTATCATGGCTGCATTGATCTTATTCAAGTATAAGTTTTTAATTCTTTTTGATCAGAATTATCTATCTGACTTTTTTCTGGAAGTAAATTCTTTCCTTAACCATAACTATGAAAGTTAACTGCTATTTTCCTCTATTTTTATGATATCTTTTATATTAAAATAACTAATTCATTTGGAACTTATTGAAACATTTGGTATAAAATGCTTATGTAAACCTCTTTTCTTACAAACATCCTGCCAGTTTTCCCAGAAATTTTTGTTGAACAAGGAGTTCTTTTCTCAAGAGACTGAATTTCTCAAGTACTGTTTCTTGTGTTTATTGGTTTCTAGGCCAATTCTCTATTTTTAAGCAAGTACCAAAGAGTTTTTGATCATTACTACTTACTGTTACGGTTGAGGTGGGAAAAAAGAAAAAAAAAGTATGATGGTTGAGATCTAGGTCTCCTAGATCTTATTCTAGTCACCTTCATTACTATGTTTCTCACTATTTCCCTGGAAATATTTGATCCTTTGTTACTCCAAATGCGTTTTTATTATTTTTTCTAGTCCTATGAAGTTGCCTCTTAGTAGTTTGATTATTATAAGACTAAATCTGTAGAGTAAAATAGGATTAATCTACAATTAACTGAATGACTAACCTTAATTTATATCAGCTTGACTAAGCCATGAATATTAAAAATCTTTTCAATTTGTTTGCTTTTCTTTATTTTTATAAAGTATATTTAATAATCATATTTAAAGAAGTCCTTCATAATTGTATTTACTTAGATCTTGATAAGTTAACATTACTGATATAGCTAGCATTTTCAATACCATGTTGTTGTAGTTATAACACTAAACCAGTACCCTCTAAGTTCAGGTTCTTTTGGGTGATGAAATGACACACTTACAAATCACTGAATATTGAATAAAAGAAGTTTACTTTGGTCTAACACAACAAGGATATGCAACAAGGATACAGTGGCACAAAGCTTCTCTGGACACGGTTTTCCCTAATCTCCTTTTGGAAATGCTTTTGGTCAGTCATCAGCATATGATAAATTATATGGTCTCAGACATCCATCAAGCTGGAGAGGCATGGATATGCAAGTAAGTCCTTTTATAACCCCAGACCAGGAAGCTACATCAGGGAAGTTGAGGCCAATCAGGTTGAAGGAGAAGAAGAAGCTAGTCAAACTTTGGGAATTTGCATTAGGAAACTATTGGTTCTATCACACATGCCAAAAACAATAAGGGTCTATCTTTGCTTTATGTCTGAATTTATTAGGATGCTTTCCAATGTTTCTATCTTTTAAAGGATGTTAATCTTAGTTTTAGATATCACTTTTGATAATATTAATGAAATTATATGCTGATGATTTTTAGAGTTTTAACATAATGAATTATAAATTTAAACAGCTACATGCTCTATTTTGTCAAGAAACTTCTGTTTTATTCCTATGATCATATAGTTTTATTATTTATAGTATCAGTTATATGATTTTCCTATTTTAAATTATCCTTTCATTCCTGACATAAAAACAACTTGGTCATAATCAGTTTTTAAAATATATTATCATAGTTTCCTAGTCAAAATTTTATATAATTTTTCATCAATATTAATTAGAGATTAGTCTATAGTTTCCTTATCTGCTTTATCTTTGCCTGGTATGAGTATTAGGATGTATTTGCCATATAAAAATAGGCTAATAGGATGCTTTGTTATTAAAAAATTTGAAGCATAGGTATTACTCTTAAAGCATTTGATAAAATAAAATTTTTAAAGCTACCAAGATTACCTGGATTCTTTTTAGGGCCTTCTTATTTTCTCTATTTGAAATTGGATTAATATTTCTGATTTGTTTTGTTCAAGTTTTATCTATTTCTATGATTAATCATCCATTTCCTTTAAATTCTCAGTTTTGAAATCTTATAATTGTGTATAACAATTTCTGACAATTCTGTTTCCATTTTATTCATTTTGAATTTACTATGTCCATTTTTATTTTGGTGTCTTGATTGTTCCTTCTAAAGTGACTAATGATTTATAAGTTTCATTAGTACTTTTTAAAAGACTTTGGCTTGGGGGTTCCGGGTTAAGATGGCGGCAGAGTAAGAAGCAGCTCTTAACCTCTCCTGACCAAAAGACACAAAACTCCTCAAGAGGACATAAAAACAAATCCAGACGAACAGAGGAACCCCACAACAGGGCACAGCATGGAAGGTACGTGGAATCGAGGCATTTCCATGCTATAAAGGGGTGAAACAGCTCTCACTAAATCGCGGGCTGAGCAACCACCCCACCCCCACCCCCTCC
>NC_058130.1:538038348-538058233 GCF_016433145.1 Gracilinanus agilis | reverse complement strand
CTCGATTCCACGTACCTTCCACGCTGTGCCCTGTTGTGGGGTTCCTCCGTTCGTCTGGATTTGTTTTTATGTCCCCTTGAGGAGTTTTGTGTGTTTCGGTCAGGAGAGGTTAAGAGCTGCTTCTTACTCTGCCGCCATCTTAACCCGGAAGTCAGTAGACTGCTATTTTACTGAAAGTTCAAATTAGTTATCACAGATAAACTGCTTTACCAACTGTAAAGTGCTAAATAAATCACTTCTTATTTTATTCCCTCCTGCCCTTTTTGTTTTGATGCCACCCAAGACATAACATTGGTACTTAAAATTGCATGGATAGCATATGTGAAATGAAGGGTAAAAGAATAGACTATGCATCTAGAAAATTTTCCATTACCATTTAAACTCTGTGTGTGTGTGTGTTACTATCAAATGTATTTATAACAACCCTTTTATGTTGTTTTTTTTTTCATTGTATGCCACTTTGTTTATAACTTCCTATAAGTCCTTCATTTTCTATATTGCTGGTGATATTCTTCTCAAATAGTAGTTCTCAAAGTATGGTCTGGGGATCCCCAGAAATCTTTAAGAGTTCTTTAGCGGGTTCAAAATGTAAAAATTATTTTCATATTAACATTGACATTTAAATTTCTAATACTATAGATTTTGATAGAAATGACCTATATAGAAAAGAGTGAGAAGATCTTCAATGAATTTTAAGCATGTAAAGGGATCCTAATACCCAAATTTTTGAAAACCACTGATCTAGATTTCTTGGCATTGCATGGAATCTTATTAAGTTGTCCATCAGTTATCCTTCAATCCTACCATATAACTGCCCCTTCTCTTTTTCCAATCATAGATCTTCCTAAATTATCTTCCTTTATTTTGCTTCTCCTTCATTTATGCTTTCATTCCCACATATATGAAAGAACTATACAAATGTAAGCTATTATTACTATTATTTTGGCCTATCCTTTTAGAATATCTTGGCAAACTTTAGGTAACTAGATTATTGCAGGTAAACCAGGACGTATAATAGAGTTCAAGTTCTCATAGAATAGATCTCCTTTATAGAGCTCTGCATTCCTTTTCAACTCCATCCTGAAATGGAAAGGCCAGATTGCTCCTACTACTAGAATGAACTCCCTGGCTATACCCAATCTTAATCACACTTTAGTACAGAAATCATGGAAAGGGATATGTAAACAACAAACCTCTAATCCTCCTAACACATTCTCAATCCCAAATGCACAGAAAATTATAAATACCTGAGGACCATAGATAAAACACAATTTTAAAAAGACATCCAAAAGGGGGATACAAAGTTTCTACATGGTAAGCTATTTCCCTATTTCTTGCAAATGCACATTTGAACATTTCACTGGCCAGACCTGACTCTCTCTACAACATGTCTACATTATATTCCTCTCAGACAAATCATAGCCTCAAGGATTTTGTGTCTATGGTGTTCTTACAGTATTTGTGAGGTTAGCTATCAAATCCTCTAGGTTCCACTAAAGTACTGTCAACCCACAGGGTCAGTTGGTCTTACAGAGCAGATTCTAGAATACTATTGGCACAGCTGATAGAGTCTGGCCAAAAGAAGAAGGGTTTCTTCGATATTGCCAAGATATAACCTGGCTGGCATACCTTCCTTGGAAAGCAGAGAACCTTGGTTTGGTTATTTTAGGTGCAGTTTGCCTTTCATTCCTAATGTCTGAACACCTTCTTTTCTCCCAACTTAGAACATATCCACCAATTAAAACACTACTCATCCTTCAAAGTCCCTCTCAAATGCAATCTCTTTAGCTAAGAAAGTCTGGCCAAAAGAGCAGGGGCTGCTTTGATACAGCCAAGAAGCAGCTGGGCAGACATACCTTTCCTGGAAGACGGAGAATTTTGGCTTGGTTTTGGGGGAGAAGAGGTTGCCTGTCATACCCAGTGTCTGCATATTTGCTTTACTCCACCCCAATATGCACCAAATAAAATATTAATCATCCTTCAAAGTCCACTTAAACACAGTTTCCTCAGCTGAGAGTCTGGCCAAAACAGTAGGGACTGTCTTGGCATAGTCAAGGCATACCTTCCATGGAAAGCAAAGAACCTTGGTTTGGATTGGGGGTTTTTTGGAGGGGGGCATCGTACCTGTCCACAAAATATATCCACCAATTAAAATACTACTCATCCTTCAAGGACCCTATTAAATGTCTCCTCCAGTAAAGTATCTTCCTTCAAGCCTCATGGTGAGGATCTCCTACTCCTAAGAACTTTCATGTCCTGTAGGATTTATGCACTTTCATGGATTGAGTGGTTCCCTGAAGGACAACTCTGAAAATGTATGCTGAGTTCTGCCCTTTGTAGATGTAAAGGCCTCGTGGCTCCTGCTTGTCTGAGAGACTTCTAAGTCATAGATGCTATGTTATCATATTCAAGTTATAAGAGGACATTTCATGGAAGGAGTCCAAGAGAAGTGATTGAGAGAAACAAGTACAAACTTTTAAATGATAGACTATCTCTCTTGAAGCTCAAACAGAAGGGAAAACCAGCCCCCACTATGTCTCTTGATTCTCAGCACCTATAACCCAAGAGATTGCCAAGGGCAGACTCCCTTCAGTGAGATCCCTTTACCTCTCCTTGGTCAATCTGAGATCTTAACCCAGTTTTAATAAAAGAGTTCATCAGTTCTTTGTATATCAAATTGTTTACTAGAATCAATATATTTTCTCCCATTTCTTATTACTTTGATAAAAAATAAGGATTGCTTTTCTTGGTATATGTGTACAAGACCTTATATTAATCCCTATCAGTTTTTTTTCCTTCTTAGATTCAACCTAATGCTCTAGGATGTCAAGATATCTTTGGCTCTCCATTCTGTCATCCTATGTATTAGCTGTACTCCCCTAACCTTTTATTATCTGAATATTTTGAAGATCTTCTTAAAGGAAGATGATAATTTCTACTTTTCCCCAGATAATCAGAAGGGACTGTCTTTTGTTAACCAATATTTGGTGGGAGGGAGCTTAGCTACTAAAAGTAAGATAAATATTACCTTCTCTTTAAGAGTAACCAAGGAAATGGCTTATTCTGGTACCTTTCTCATTCCCCTAAACTACAGGTGTTTAATGTGTGGTAGATAGATATAAATCTACTTCGATGCTCCTCTTGGACACAGAAAAGTGAAGGAGAACCAAGGCAGCCCTGGATCCTTCCAGCCCTTTTCACTAGAGCTAGTGAAGCATCGTACTCCTCCTACTCTCTGTAAAGGTAGAAACTGTAGTCTCCCTTCCAGATGGTCATTAAATTTGCAGATGACCAAAAGCTGGGGGAGAACAGCTAATACACTAAATGACTAAGATGGGATCCAAAAAGATCTTGACATCCTAAAGAACTGGATTGAATCAAAGAAGAAAAAAACAGATAAGGAGAAATGTAAAGTCTTGCACTTGTATACAAAATAATCAACTTCGCAAGTGTAATAGAATGGAGAAGTCATAGTTAGATGGCTAATGTTCTGTAAAAGATTTGGGGGGAAGGAGTATTGGACTGTAGGCTCATTATGAGTCAACAGACTTTTAAAAAAGCTAAGGTACTTGTGGACTGTAAAAAAGCTAATGCAATCTCTGGCTGCATTTAGAGGGGCAGAGCTTCCAGGAATAGGAAGGTAAAAGTCCCACTGTCTTCTGCCTTCATCAGACCTCATTTGGAGTATTGTGATTGGCTTAAAAAGGATATTGATAAGCTGGAGAGCATCCAGAGGGGAACAAGCAGGATGGGGAAGGACCTTATGTGTCATATGAAGATAGAATGAAGGGACTAAGCATGTTTAGGCAAGAGAAGAGGAAATTAGCTGTTATAGTATCCAAAAGGCTATGGAGGAATGATTCAACTTTGGCTCTAGAAGACAAAACCAAGGGCAGTCAGTGGAAGTTACAATGAGGCCAAATTTCTGTTTGAAGTCAGGAAATACTTTCTGTCAAAAAGTGGAAGGGGATACTTTGGGGTGGGGTGGAGATGGGCTCCTGGGAAGTCTTTGTATTACAGTGGGAATTCATTACATGTATGGGCCAGACTATCTGGGCTTTACTATCCTAAGCAGCTCTCAAATTCTATGATTCTATAATGGCAAAATAAAAGAATGTAATTCCCTACAAACAACTTGGTAGAATTTCATCCTAATGTTTAGTCCTGGAGTGAGCTCCTAAGGGAGAATGAGAGGTATTAAAAACATTGTCCATAGGGGGTGAGGGGGGAGTGTCCTAATCATATGACCTATCTAAGATGACTTAAGTGTCCTACTTAACACTAACAAGTAGTTGAGATGTCTTTGAGAATTGCTAGTATGATTTTACACAATTCTTTAACTATCTATTTTTCCTTAAAAAGTTAAAACCCAGGGGGCAGCTAGATGGCTCGCTAGATTAAAAGTCAGGCTTAGAGATGGAAAGTTCTGGGATCAAATGTGACCCTAGCTACTTCTTAGCTGTATGACCCTGGACAAGTCACTTAACCCCCATTGTTTAACCCTCACCGATCTTCTACCTTGGAACCAATGCATGGTATTGATTCTAAGATGGAAGATAAGGGCTTAAAAAATAAAATAAAATAAATTTTTTAAAAAGTTAAAACCCATCAAAAATGCTTTAAATGATTTATATTGCCCTTTACCTGAATATTTTAAAGCACTTTGCAGAACAAGTAAACATGACGGGGATAGGGAGAGAGAAAGTAGGGATGTGGGAACGAGAAGAAACAGAGAAGATAAATTGGCCTGCCCCAAACCACACAACACATCCCCACTTCTAGTCCAGGATCTAAACTCATACAACAACTATACTTTTGGTGTTCAGGATTACTATGATCATTTATTTATCATCACCTTGTAAATAGGTTCCTCCCTTCTCCCAAAAGTCCATCAGCCAAAAACCTTTTACAGGCCCACAAAACTTTCTCCAGACTTCCCCACTTACCAATGTCCATGAGATGATGGATCTTAGAGAAATGGTGGTCCTCCACCTGACGAACTCAAGCACTGTTTAAATGAGGTCCCTCCCTTTCTCAGAACACTTCAGTGGCTTCTCATTGCTTCACACATTGAATTGAAATTTCTAACCAGGGGTTTTAAATGGATTCTTCTTTACCTCAAAGTCCTTACTTCTTGGCTCTTTAACTGATGACTCGGCTTACAGGAGCCACACTAACCAAGCAAATTGCCCATCTACACATGCTTTGTTCTCTCTTGCTTTCAACTGCTAGAGCAGTTGCGTCTGTGGGGTGAGGGGGAATAGGGAGGGGAAGGGAAAGGTATGTGTCTGTCCTTTCACTGTTTATGTTGTCAGGAGAGAAGTGATCCTAAGGCAAAATTTTAGGAGCTAGGCTCCTCATCCCAGATCTGGTGTTAGATGAAAGGGCACTGTGTACTTATTTGGGGAGCATAAGTAACTCCTTCTCAGTCCCTGCTTTATATTTAGATAAATCTGGAGAAGTAACAGGCAATGCTGAGAATACTTCACCCAGCCTTGGACAGCAAAGTTTCATCATTGGTGCCATCCAGGAAAAAAAAAACAGGAGAAACAGAAAACTAGACTGAATTGGAAGCAGTTTGTTAAGGAAAAACAATTTTTAGCAATACTCACTGTGTCTATAGGTAATATTCACACATCAAGAAGTTATAAGGAACCCTCAGTGAAGTCCTGAGTCCTCGATTCAAGCATGATTAGTAAGGAGGCTCCAGTTTTATAGTTTGTTTCATCTAGGTCAAGTAGAGGCTAGTGTTCCTCTTTTTGTGATCCTTCAGTCATTTTTAATCCCTGTCCAACTCTTCATGACCCCATTGGAGTTTTCTTGACAAAGATACTGGGCTGGTTTGCCATTTCCTTCTCCGGTTCATTTTACAAATGAGGAAACTAAGGCAAAATAAGATTAAGTGACTTGCCCAAGGTCACACAGCTCATAAGTGTCTGAGGTCAGGTTTGAATCCACAAATAGGAGTCTTCGCTGACTTAAAGGCTGACATTCTACCCACCATGCCACCTAGCTACTCTATTATTCCTTTAAAAAAGATCAATAATGACTCCAGGGCCTGGAGTCAGGCGGTCCTGAGTTCAACTCCAACCTCAAATTCTTCTTAGCTATGTGACCCTGGGCAAGTTGCTTAACCCTTTTTTGCCTCAATTTCCTCATTTGTAAAATGAACTGGAGAAGGAAATGGCAAACCACTCCAGTAACTTTGCCAAGAAAACTCAAATGGAATCATAAAGAGTAAGACATAACTGAAACAACTGAACAACAATAGGTATAAACATAGGCAGTCAACAAACTTTATTAAGCATCAACTGTATGCCAGACATTATGCTAAGCACTGAGGATAACAATACAAATTTCCTCAAGGAAATTAAAATCTATTACAGGTACTCAGCACATAAAGGAAGCTAAAAAGGGAAAAGGGAAGAGAGAAAAAAGATAGCTGGCACAAGAGATTTGATGGAGAAATCCAAAAACAATGCAGCACGTGAAAAATAAGGCTCTAGCAGTCATGTACTCCCACCCTATATAGGGGTTTTAGAGTTCATGGTTCCTCCCTCCAGTCAGAGAGTCCATTCAGAGGTATAGGTATTGATATAGAGATAGAGATAGAAAAAATGTAGCTATCGATATGGCTGTAGTTATATAGCATCCCAGGGCAGTAAACCAGGGCTCATTACAGGGGACCTGAAGTTTCCTAGTTTTTCTTGAGTCAAAGAGCATGAAGTAATCATAGCAAGTCCATTAGCTGCTCCCCTGCTCCCTCACACATCCCTGTGGCTGCATGTTTTTTCCTAGGGGAATTTTAGACAAGCAATAGGCATTTCATGAAGAAGAAAGCCAGCTCACAACCTAGAAAATCCTAAGAAAAGAAAATGGGCAGGCTGGCTCTAGGATTTCTGAAGCATTCTTGGAAATGCTGAAAGAATCTGGTTAAGTCTACATCCTTTCTGGGATGATCTGAATTCTCAAAGGGACCTTGAAATCCACTATCATTGTCACATTCAGAACATAAACTATTAGAATACAACGAGTAAATTTTTTACTTTAATATCTGCAGTCTCATAGAACTAGTGCTTCTTACTTGATATGTTGAATAGGGGCTGTTTGTAAGCATTGGTCCACAGGAGTGACGCCTAGCACACTACACACAAGTTCAAGACGTTCTTATTGTTGATAAAGGATAATGGAAAATGCAATGGACAATGGAAAAAAAACATTGGTTTCGGAGTTTGGAGACTGGTTCAAATCCCACCTCTCATAGTTATTACCTCTTTAATCTTGAACAAAAGGATTCACAGGAGAAGGAAATGACAAACCACTCATTATCCTTGCCAAGAAAGCCCAGGGATAGCTATGGTCCATGGAGTCACAAAGAATCAGACATAAATGAACAACTGGACAAAATTTTTGAACAAATCACTTCACTTCCATGGACCTCAGTTTCCCCTTCTGTCAAATGAGAAGATCAAACTAGAAAAGTCTCTGAGGTCCTTTCTAGCTGTAAATTTATGCCCCCATGATGATTTTTTAAACTGATAGTACTGCTTTCTTTTAATACAGGACTTCTCATATGGAGAGCTCTTCCCCAAAGAGATGCCAAGCAAACCAGCCAGATTGATGGTTTTTGCCCCTGTTGCTCACATACACTCAAGTTTTCCACTTTCCCCCCATTTTCCTATAAAGTCCTGCTAACAAGCTTCTACTTTCCTTTGTAAGCCTCCCCTACACACAGTAGGCACTGAATAAATGTTGGTTGCTTGGTGACTAGCATTAAAGGAGAATGTTTCCAATTTTTATTGAAATTCTGATTTGCCCTTAGTATGACTTCATTTAGGTTTCCCCTCATTTCTTTCAGCTCAGAGCCTTCTGGCCCCTGGGGTTAATTTGCATCAGGGCTGTGTCAATGCTTCTGAATGCTATCCATGTGCTAGGTGCTGTTGAGAACCAAATAAAATGTCTTGCCCTCATGATTTGTTTTCTTTCAACTTGGCAGATTTGTGACCCCTGTGTTTCTAGAAGCTGAAATTGTCAAGACTCTTTTAATACACCTCTTTGTTCAGGCAATAGCACGCCTGGTGGCTTTGAGAATAGCTTGTCGTTTGGAGAATAGCATTTGTAGACACAACTGCTGTGGAAAAGGGAAACCCAGAGCATGGGCTGTTTCTCTGGGAACATGGCAGGCCAAAAGAGTGCCTATTGTTCTACTTTAAAAAAAACTAAATATGACCTGGAGGATTTAATTTGACCAGGAATAGGAGACAGCATTTGACCAAAAATCTGCCTGTGCATGTACCAGCGTCTTCCACACAGGTATAATCCTTTTGGTAACAGTGGATATTAGTCCTTTGTGTTTGTTGGGGTTTTTTAAATCACCCCCAAGGTCTGAGACATGCAGAAGTCTCAGCCTTTGCCTCTAGGAAGCTTGAAGGATGGTTTTCTGTAAGCACAGCACAAGCCTCAGGTCTATGAAGCTTCTCCTGTCTTTGTTATGATCCCATTCCTCTGAGGCACAACCAAATAAATGCATAGCTAGCAACCCAACAGGCAATAGTGATCCCAAAGAACCCTAGGTCTCAGCCAACTTTTATTAATTATTTTGCTTGGCACAATTTACTAAAGGTTGGAGGTGAAGAAGGAAATCTTTGGCCTTCCTATGCCAGGATAGTATGGTTCTTCTCTGTTGTTCTGCGCTATGTTCTCCTTACTTAAAGCCTGAAGCAACAGGAATCGGGCACTAGGGTTACAAAGGACCCACTGTTTTGAATGAAATGTTTCAAATCACACATCGTACAATAAAAGTTGACATCTGACTGGATTTCTCTCCTTGTAAAATGTTAACCTTTTCATTAAAGTCTTCTTTCAAGTTCCAGCTAAAATCCCACCACCTTCTTACTCAACCCTCTTCATTCTAGTGCCTTCCATCTTTTGATTATTTCCTAGTTATCCCACCCAAGTTTGTACATAGTTGTTTGGATGTTGTCTCTCACATCACATTGTATCTTTACTTGATGTCATAATTTTGTACCATTTTAGATGGAAAATCATTCTCTAGGTTGTTTCCTCTATTCAATGACTATCAATTCCCCCACTCTCAATGTGATAATCATAGAAATCCAATAGGGCACCAGTCTGATGGTTCCACTGTTATCATTCCTATTACTAAGATGATTGATCTAACTCCTGCCCAAATTGATCTACTCTTCTTTCTGTAACTCAAACTAAGGTTTCCACTCTCAGATTTCCTCCAAATTTATTTCTCCAAACCACCATGCCAGAGCAACTGACTAATTTAGAACGATAAAAATGATTTTGGCTGATTGCAACGATACTTACAAGCAACTGTTAGAAGCAAATGTTGTTGCTGTTCGGTTGTATCTGACTCTTTGTGACCCCATTTGTGGTTTTCTTGGCAAAGATTCTGGAGTGACTTTTCAGTTCCTTCTTTAGCTCATTTTATAGATGAGGAAACAGAGGCAAACAGGGTTAAGTGACTTTCCCTGGGTCACACAGCCTGTAAGTGTCTGAAGCCAGATTTGAACTCTTCAGATTTTCTTGACTCCTTGCCTGGCACTCTGTCCTCTGTACCAATTGTCCTCTTTGCTAAACAAAATAAAAAATCATGCTCATCTAAAAGCGGTACAAAATTGGAATAATGGCCAGCTTCTGGAAGGGTAAGATTACTATTGTAAATGTCTTTGTTACTTTGAAGAAGGGGTCCTAACCAAATAGAGGATCCTGTTAGAGAAAAGAGAATACTTAGTATACTTGGGAAGGAAATTCTAATAACAGGATTATTAGTTAAGGGAATGATCAAGTATGTCAGAAAACCATTTAGATCTATCACTTTACCTTCTATATGTCATTTTCTTCATCAGCAAGATGAAGTTAGTAATATTTGCACTATCTTTCTCACAGGTTTTTTTGTGATAAAAGTGCTTTGGAAATTCCAAGACACTATTTTAAAAAAATCAGTTGTTATCATTTATTGTAGTTATAAATTGTACTCAAGTTGTTACCTATAATATAGTCGGTCCCGTCCCATCAAATAGGAATGAGTCAAGACACTAGATGAACTTCTTGATAGTTGACAGATGGGATAGGACATAGAAGAAGAGTCAAGATGTCATTGGCTTGGGATATCAGTTGATACCTTGAATGCTGATCCTGAAAAAGTATCAAGAATAAATCAAAGAAACACAAAAGGTTAATTACAGATACCAGAGAGAAGGAGCAAGGACCCAATAGATAGGAGTAGATTAGGAAATTAGAAATGATGCCATTCACCGACACAATTCTCTTTTCATAGGTAGCAGGCCCAAGTTCCTTTGTCAGTTCCTTCTTTAGCTCATTTTAATAGATGAGGAAACTGAGGCAAACAGTATTAAATGACTAACCCTGGGTCACACAGTCAGTAAGTGTATGAAACTGGATTTTAACTCTTCAGGAGCCAGGTCTTCCTGACTCCTTACCTGGCACTCCATCCACCATGCCAATAGTCCTCCTTGCTAAGCAAAATTAACAACATTGTATAGATTGATTGAATAAAAAGCATGCTAAATCTTCACGTAATGCCAAATTAGAATGGTGACCAGCATCTTGCCTCTTTTGGATTTCAAAAGGGCCTGGCTTACCAACAAAGCTAGAGCCAAGCAGGATTCATTTTATTTAATTCAATAAACATTTATTAAGCACCTATTATGTGCCAGACACACTACTATCACTGAAGACACGAAAAGAGGCAAAAGATTGTGTCTGCTCTCAAGGACCTTACAGTCTAAGGAGGTAATAGCCAGCAGTATACAGGATAAATAGGAAATAATGACTCTCATCATATGAGTGATTAGAAAATCACTAAGCAAAGTTAGTGCTATAATTTTATGGTCTGCTTAGGAGGCATCCTGATGGAAGTGTCTTTGTAGAGGTGGTCCACTCTGTCATATCCAAAGCTTTTCTTTTTTTTATATAATCAACAATACTACAATGGAATTTGTATTTCTCTACATCCTTCACTCAGTTATGTGATGGTCAGATATGATCTACTGTGAAACACTGCTTGTGAAAGCCTACCTATTCTCTTTACACAGATGCCCTCTCTTTCTGTGTAGATAATTATTTTTTTATTTATATAGGTGGGGAGAGTAAGCATATAGATTAGTGGTTGTTGATGTTTTGACATTCTCTCTGTCACCTTTTGGGAAGGGTATTTAAAAGGTCTGAGGGTTTGGCATATGTGCTTGTGTGTGTAGTACGTGTTTGCACAAGCATATACCTGTAAGTATGTGCCTTCCCTTTTCTTCAGATATCTTGTGAATAGATCCATGAATGACCTCTCAATTGTGTCGCCTCCGGCACAGATCTCCCCATGAACTGGAAACTTGGTCTAATTCAGATTCTTTCCATATCTTTGTTCCCTACAGTGCCATTTCTGTCTCTTCAATGAGCACATCTAAGACCATAATGCAGACTCCAGGTAAGGTAGTTTGACAGTCCTTCCTGGTGAAAATGCTTATTATAGAAATCTTTGTAGGTCTTTTCCATTTTTCTTCTCTTTGTCATCCTCTTCCCATTTTGATTTAAATGCCCTTAGGATGATTTTGCCTAGTTAGGTTTCTTACCAAACTTTCTCTAAATTGTTGTCATCCTCCTCTGCTTCTCTCTATTTTATGAAGCAAAGCTACTCATAATTTTCCATTCTCCTCAGGAAGATTTTACAAATGAGTTTATATTCCAAACTGGTATTTGTCTTTGGCTGCTATATCTTTCTGCTTCACAAATAAGTTATTTGCTAACTAAAGTGCCTTTTAGGCTCTTTCCTTCTTGTTGTAGTAGTTGATTTACATGAGTTAAACTTTATGAAATTATTATATTCTGTAACCATATCCTTTCTTCCATCTATATCCAATTTTCCAACAGCAATAACTTGTTTAAGTAGGTTTAAATAGAGTCATTTTAATAGCAAGCCCATCTCTTTTCTCATTTTTATTTGTTCTTTGTTGTTGTTCAGTCATTTTAGTCTTGTCTGACTCTTCATGGCCCTGTTTGGGGTTTTCTTGCCATTTCCTTCTCCAGTTCACTTTTCAGATAAGGAAACTGAGGCAAATAGGGTTCAATGATTTGCCTAGGACCACACAGCTATAAAGAATCTGAGGTCAAATTAAAACTCAGAAAATGAGTCTTTCTGATTCCAGGTCAGGCACTCTATCCAGTCAGACACCTTGCTCTCCTTATTTGTATTTGTTTTCATATTTAATTTTGATTTTTGCTCTAACATGTCAGTGGGCTAACTCTACAAATAAAGCTGATGCCAGGATGATGCCTATTATAGTAAGGAGTCATTTTTCCATCTGTTAAATATTATTAATTTCATTTTTGTGATATTATTTCATGCTTACCACATTCAGGGGCTTCTGATTCTTACCTTAAAGAAAATATTCATGATATAATGGCATTAGATATCTCTGTAGTTTAAATTATTTTATTTTTTAATTTTTTTAAAAATACTTTTCTAACTACAAGTAAATATAATTTTAAACATTCAACTTTTTTTAAATTTGAGTTTCAAATTCTCTCCTGCTCCTCTCTCATTGAGAAGGTAAGTAATCTGACATAGTTAAACATGTGCAGTCAAGCAAAACATATTTCCATATTAGTCTTACTGTGAAAAAAAGACAGCTCCCCCAAAATAGAAAAAGAAAAAATTTAAAAGTATGCTGTGATCTGCAAACAGATTCCATCATTTCTTTCTCTGGGAGTAAATAGCATTTTTTCATCATGAGTCCTTTGGAATTGTCATGTCATTGTATTGCTGAGAATTAAGTCCTTCATAGCTGATCATCATGTAACATTGCTGTTATTGATTTATATCAGTTAAACTTTATGAAATTATTATATTGTATAAAATGCTCTCCTGGTTCTTCTCACTTCACATAAATCTTTCCAGGTTTTTCTGTCAACATCCTGGTTGTCATTTCTTATTGAATAATAGTATTCTGTCATAATAATATACCACAACTTGTTCAGCCATTCCCCAACTGATAGACATCCCTTCAATTTCCAATTCTTTGCTACTGTGAAAAGAGCTAATATAAATATTTTTGTATATATAGAATCTACATATTTTTTAATCTCTTTGAGATACAGATTTAGTAGTAGTGGGTCAAAGGGTATGTACAGTTTGATAGCCCTTTAGGCATAGTTCCAAATTACTCTCCAGAATAATTAAATCCATTCACAACTTCACCAACAGTGTATTAATGTCCTAATTTTCCCACTACCTTGCCAATATTTATATTTTCCTTTTCTGTCACATGGGTCAATTTGATAGGTGTGAAGTAGTACTTCAGAATTGTTTCAACTTGCATTTCTCCAATCAATATTAATTTAGAACATTTTTTCATATGACTTGTTAGATTTGAATTCTGTATCTTAAAACTGCCTGTTCAAATTCTTTAATCATTTGTCATATGGGGAATGTTTTGTATTCTTATAAATTTAGCTCAGTTCTCTATTTAAGAAATGAAGCTGTTGTCAAAGGAACTTTTAAAAAAATTTCCGCAGTTTTCTGCTTTCCTTTTATTCTTGACTGCATTGGTTTAGTTTCTGTAAAAACTTTTTTAGTTAGTATAATCAAAATTATCTATGTCTAATGATCTCTATCTCTTGTTTGATCATAAAAATTACTCCCCTAATTTGCTTAAGTTATCACCCTCTATTTCTAAGTCATATACCTATTTTTGACTTTATCTTTGCACACAGTGTGAGACATTGGTCTAAAACTAATGATTATTAACTCTTTATTTCCCTTTGCCCTATTTTTCTCTAGTTATCCTTCTCTCTCTCTCCAGCCTGTCCCCCTTCAAAAATGTTTTGCTTCTGACCACATCTTCCCCCAATATGCCCTCCCTCCTATCACCCCCTTCAACTCTTATCTCCCTCTCCTCTTATTTCTCTGTAGAGTGTTAGACTTCTATACCTACCTGAGTATGTATGTTATTCCCTTTTTGAGTCAATTCCAATGAAAGTAAGATTCTTGACCACCCTCCCCAAAATTCCTCTCTACTATAAAAATTCTTTTGCTCCTCTTTTATATGAGATAATTTATTTCATTCTAACTTTCCCTTCCCCTTCTAACAATGCATCCCTCTTTCTCATTCCTTAATGTTATTTTTAAATTTTTTATTTTAAACTTTTATTTTCATTAAATATTTAATTCTAATTAATTCGTTAATTAAAATTTATGAATTAATTTAAATTAATTTTTTTTATTTTTTAAAAATATCATTCCATCATAATCAATTCACATCTATGCCCTCTATGTATCTCCCTAACTTCTCTAATAATTATAAAACTTTTAGGAGTCACAAGTATCACCTTCCCTTATCAGAATCTAAACAGTTTATTGAAACCCTTATGATTTCTCTTTTCTGTTTTCCTTTTGAGTCTCTTGAGTCTTATAACTGAAATTCAAATTTTCTATTCAACTCTACTCTTTTCCTCAAGAATACTTAAAAGTCTTCTATTTCATTCAAAATCCATTTGTCTCCAAAGGATTATATTCAGTTTTGTTTGGACAGATGATTCTTGGTTATAATTCTACTTCCTTTCCCCTCAGTAATTATTTATATATCTGAAATGTACATTTCAGATATACAAATATCTGTATACCAGATATTTGTATATACCATATTCCAAACTTCCCAGTCCTTTAATGTAAAATCTGCTAAATTTGGGGTTATCCTGACTGGGGTTACATGATATTTGAATTGTTTCTTTCTGATTATTTATAATCTTTTCTCCATGACCAGGGAGCTTTGGAGGTTGTCTACAATATTACTGGGAGTTTTCATTTTGGTATCTCTTTCAAGAAATGATCAATGGATTTTTCCATTTTTATTTTACCCTCTTGTTCTAGGATATCAGGGTAGTTTGAGGTTGTTGTGTGTTTGTTTGTTTTTGGTAAAGTCTTGAGATATGATGTGTAGGCTCTATTTTTTATCTTAGCTTTCAGATATACAAATAATTCTCAAGTTATTTCTCCTTGATCTACTTTTCATTTTAGTGCACATTTTCTTCTATTTTTAAATGATTTTTATTTTATTTTATCACTTCTTGATGTCTCACAGAATCATTAACTTTCACTTGCCTGATTCTAATTTTTTAAGTTTTTTTCCAATTATACTTAAAATTTTTTAACATTGATATTTTTAAATTCTGAGTTCCAAATTCCATTACTCCTTCCTCCCCAATTATAATTTTTAAGAAATTATTTTCTTCAGTGAGATTTTGTACTTTCTGTTGGTGGAGTTGTGAATGATTCTGCCATTCTAGAATTAGTTTTGAGGCATAATTTTAAAATTATTTGGAGGAGAATTAGAAGGTTCAGGTGAGTCCCTTTATTTACTCTACTATTGGTTACTACAGTCTAAAATTCTTTGGTCTCTCTCATTTTTATTATTAGTCCATGTTTAATAGTGCATTTCTTGATGTTCTTACCTAGTCCCATCTTTATATTAAAATCAGTATTTGGTTATTTAATTTGGATAAAGGGCCAAGATAACTTTGTCATAAAATTTCTCTATGAATCTCTTCACAATCTAGTAACTGAAACATTGTATTATGATCAACTGTGAAGGACTAACCTACTATTGAGAAAACAAGATTTTAAGATAATCCCATGACAGTCTAGAAACCATGGAATTCTTGCCAAACTCAATCCTCATCAGCCCTCTGCTACTGTAGAACCAAAAGGGTACCACAGAGGCTGTAAGGCCATCTTGGTGTTTTGTTTATTTACTGTATTGACATAGTCAAAGTCCAGTCAACTTATGATAAATCCTTGCTTGATAAACCATTTTTCCCCAGAAAGGAGACTCATTTCATTGCAGGGTCCATAATCAGAAGCCTTTCTTAGCAAGATAAAACATGCTAGTTGTGATGACATAGCTTTTCAGGAATACAAGTTGCTTTCACTCCATGATATGACATCATAGTAGGACTTTCTGGAGACTATCTTGAGCAAGTGATGCCCATGGACAAAGATCTGGGCCCTAACTGAATTCAGTAGGAATGTTGCAGACTGAATTACCTTTGAGAAATTTAACAAATAATGACTAGCTAGCATTTATGTTTTTTGGAAAGCACTTTACATATGTTACCTCATTCAGTGCTTATAGTAAGTCTATGAGGCAGGTGTTATTATTATCTTCATTTAGCAGACGAGAAAACTGAACCTGAGATAGGTTAAGTGAGTTGCCCAAGGTCACACAACAAGGAAGTGTCAGAGGCAAGATCTGAACTCAGTTCTTTGTGACTTCAAGTCCAATACAACATAATTTTCCAGCACTTTTGAAAATGCCAAAGTGGAATTTCAACAGAAGACTAAGAACATTTTTAGCATTATATGGCATATGGCTATGAATTATGGAGCCCAACAATCACAAAAAAAAAATCAAATTTGTGGGTGACCAAATGGTCAATTTAACTAGAAACAAGTAAGCTACAGCATATTACCAATGATGATTAATGTAGAAGGAAAGGCAAAAAAGCAAAAAAAAAATCCAGGAAAAATGTGATTGGAAAAGGAAATGAGCCAGTCACAAAAGTGAGAGTGAGGGATAACAGATAGCCTGAGTGTTGTAGAGATATTAAAGTACTTAAAGGGAAGCCTCCAGGACTTGGTGTCTATTCCCTGGGGAAGATTTCTAAGAGCACATGTACAAAACAATTACACAGGGTGAGAACACCTTCATGGGTTGCAATCTATGCCATTGCATGGAGGATTCATATCAATGAGATCACAGATCTCTTTAGTATTTAAGTACACTATTTGCAATTAGAACTGAACCCCTTCTCTCAATGTCTTTGTCTCATTCTATGTCTCCCCCTTAGCTTCCATCCCTTCTTGCCTTCCACCTCCCCCCCCCACCAAGAGCTCTCAACCCTTGGCACATAGTAATAAATGCCTTTTCATTCATTCATTTCATTTTTTACCTTCTCCAGGAAATTATAATGTCTTTATGGATTAAAATCACTATCTAACTACACTCTCATAATATCCCTGTGAGTTGTCAGGGGGTGAGGATTAGGGTAGAAGTAACTCCATCATAAACTTCAGACTATTGAAGCTCTAATTGACACTTGCCAAACATTCTATGGCAATTTCATACTAGGGATGGAACTCAGATTTCCTGATCCTCACTACTCGAGCCACTAAGACAATGCCAATGGATCACTGCCCGTTTCAGTTGGCATGTAGAGTCTCTTGGGAATAAGAGTTGGAAATTTGCATTCAAATTCTAAAGCATAAGCCCTCTGAAAACAGTTACAGAGTCACCTCATGAGCAAGCCTTAGATTATTAGACCCACTTAGCTTTGCTTGGCAGTATTCACACCCTAAGAATGGAGGCCCTGGTGATATTTTTGACAAGCCAAGGAGTAGATGTGTGTCTACTAACATGAAAAGGACCCCTCTGTGAAATGTATTTAACACTTAGTGTTTTATTAAATGGTCTTGGACATTCTTCCCTAATCCATCTCTTCTTTCATAGTTAAATCTACACACACACACACACACACACACACACACACACACACACAGAAAGAATTTCTTGTGAAATCAAGACCGCCTTCTTAAGCTGTTACCAACTGCAAATTTTGTAATTTTAAATGAGTTCTCTGCTGTAATTTAAAAGATAACTCATTCCTATTTCCAACATTTAATGTATTTTCCCTTTTTTTCTGCAAGCAATATACGTGTGTAATTAATAAACAATTTAGTATGTTGAGGAACCTAGGAACTTGGCAAATGTTCTGGGGATATGAAATCTCAGGAAAAGCAGCACATTATAAGAAATAGTAAGTAATTACTTATGTAAGCTTTCTTTTTAAATTCTAAGAACATTAACTACTAATTACCTACTAATTACCAGTACTTCAGCAGGTGTTTGCACTTAACTGTAGGCTAAAGCCCCTGTGAAAAACAAACCCCTCACAGCCTCTCTCAAGATTAAAGTAGAATCCCACTGGACCTCATAGCATGCCATAGGTGCAGCAAAGCTGTTTATGCCAAGGCTTTAACCACTTGATTGCTTAAGGTGAAAAAGGGAGACTTCCATCAGATTTTCTGGCCTTTTGTTTGGTTGGGGGGATTTGGTTGGGCACTTTGCTGTGGATTTTTGTTCCTGTTAAACCTGAGTCATCTAGTGAGCCGGCCTTATCTGTGAGGCAACATCAAGATTTCTAGGGAAGAACTCCAACTATGATTAAGATGCCTTCATCAGAAATTCATTCGTCTCACTTTCTAGAGCCATTTTTGGCAAAGCAACCCTCTGTAGGACTGATGGCCCAGAAGTTTTACGCCCACGACTACATCCTCTCAAATCCTTTCCCTGGGATTGGAAGGCCCTCCCCATTCCTCCTTGACAGGAGTAGGGATTAGCACCTCTTCCTCTCTTCATAAAGATGATATCTAAAGTCCTCTCTATTTCTTTAAAACTCTAGATGTCCACACACACACAAACTCCCATCGAGTGCTACTGACTGACATTTTAAAGTTGGAAAACTGAAGGCAGTGTATAAAGGAATGGACTTGGTTTCAAGAAGACCCAAGTCAAATGTCGCCTCGGGCACTGACTTAGCTATGGGCTCCCTGGACAAGTCAGTTAAGTCACTTCTTCTAAGGTTTAGTTTCCTCCTCTGTAAAATGTGGATAATAACAGCCCCTATCTCCCAGCTTTGTTGTAAGGATAAAATGAGTTAATATTTATAAAGTTCTTTGTAAACCTTAAAGTGCTGTCCAAGGTGTCCCAAAAGTCTTAATGCAATTTTAAGTTCAAAATGTATGCTTGTAACTTTAAACTTCAATAGCTTCAACTTCACTAAGACTTTGGAAACTCCATGTAGATGTGAACTATTATTATTACAAAAATCCCTTATGTGCATTATTTTAATTAGGTTTCACAATAAGAGAGGCACTACAGGTACTCTTGGACCTCTTTGACAGATGGAGGCTGAAGTAGGGTGAATTGACTTGCAGAGTTAGATCCTATGCCAGACTGCTATTCCAAAGGAATCAGGAGCTAAAAGGCCTCTGAGATTTCAAAAGGAGAAACCAGGACTATGTGTTCAACTGTCACCATTATAAACAAGATAGAAATTAAAGGTGGCATCTCCAAAGTTGTGTGCTACTATATTAGACTTTCAGGTGCTTTATTGATAACTCTAAAGGAATCTGAAACATGCATAATTAATACCCCAATATAGCTTTAATAACCTAAAGAATTTGGAACACAGATGATGAACAAAATAATATAACTTTGTAATAATAGCCTTTCCATAGCACCCCGTAAGGTTTATAAAATGCTTTACAAATATTACTTCATTTTAGCCTGACAACAATCCTGGAGGGTAGCTGCTAATAGTATTCATCTTTTACAGATGAAGAAACTGAGGTTAAGTGGCTTGCCCAAGGGACACACAGTCAATACCTATCTGAGATAGGATTTTAACTCAGCTCTTTCTGACTCTGGCTTTCTATCAGTTACATTACCTAGCTGCCTTTATCAACAAAAGAGACCTCAGAGATTTCTTATTCCAATTCTCTCATTTTAGAAACACAGAAACTGGGGTTGCCAGGTGGCTCAGTGAATTGAGAGCTAGGCCTAGAAATGAGAGGTCCTGCATTCAAATTTGACCTCAGGCACTTCCTAGCTGTGTGATCCTGGGCAAGTTGGTTAACCCCAATTGCCTAGCCATTACTATTCTTCTAGCTTGGAACTGATATTTAGGAAAGAGAAAGAAAGAAAGAAAGAAAGAAAGAAAGAAAGAAAGAAAGAAAGAAAGAAAGAAAGAAAGAAAGAAAGAAAGAAAGAAAGAAAGAAAGAAA